>NC_041709.1:19423514-19723514 GCF_900700375.1 Denticeps clupeoides | reverse complement strand
TCCACACAAACACACACTTATGTATGTGTATGTGGTGTTACGGTTTAAAACAGTGCAGTTCAGTGTGAGACCCTCAAACATGATTTACAATGCATGTAGGAAACACTTAGTACACACACACACACACACACACATACACACACACACGCAAGCCAGCTCTGCTTCAACTGTTGGCTGGTTCTTCATCACGTGGGACTCTGCCGGTCGGTTTTATGCTCCAGCTGAGGTGAAGTCATAAATTAAATATCAAACACACACACACACACACGCGTACACACACCAAGTATTACAGACATATGCGAGTGGAATAAAGAGGGATATGCTAATCAGAGGGTTTGTGGTGGAAGGATTTAAACTTTGATTTGGGGGGAGGGTGTGGTTGAGGTAAATGGTTATCATTTTTGATGTTTTTTGTGGGCTTAAATGAGCCCTTCTAGTTAATTGAAGTGGGTAGAACCCCGTGCCATCCAAACCTCTCCCAGCGACATCTGTGCTCTGACCTCAAATCTGCATTGCGCTTTCCAGTAAAGAGAGCGTTTTGCTGCCGCATTCTCTAATTCCAACACCAAACCAAAACCAACCCTGCATTTCACTTGACAGGGAGCTTTCACATTACACGCGCACCTACTATTGAGCACAGAAAGGTCTATAACAGAATGTTTTCTCTGGACCTATATAAACCTTAGCCTGTCCTTTAATTTAATAACAGTACATTAGATTAGAGGTAGGTATGGAGATGTACGGAAACCCAAGGAAGCTTCTGTACAGCAGTGCAGAATATACTATTACATACTACAGTCTAGTCTAAATATGCTGATGTATTTAAAGGAAAACGTTTGAAGCTTTGGGTTGCTGTTGGGACAGTCCAGAAGGAAAGGTGGGGTTTGACTCACTCACCTCAAGCCCACTGTAGGAGACACACACACACACACACACACACACACACCGTTCACACCTATGGAGAATTGCCAATTCACCCAGTGTACATGCCTTTGGACTGCATGAGGAAACCTATACTAACATGGAGAGAACATACATAGTCTGAGTCAGGATTCGAACTAACAACCTTGAAGGGGTGGTAGTAGCCTAGTGGCTAATATGCCAATGAACCAGAAGACCACAAAGGCACAGATTCAAACCCAACTACCATTGTGTCTCTTAGGGGAAGGGACACAATCAGCGCCAAGACACAGTACAAGGCTCTTGGTGGTAACTTCAGATCAGTCAGATCAACCAAGCAGTCCTGCTTCACACCTCCAGTGATGCAGCACTGCAGACAATCTACCATAGCTGAGCTACTCCAGGCTAGATAGTCTAGAATGTCCACCTCGAGCTTCATGGTAATGTCTCTTGTATGAGTGCTGCCTGTCCTACGGGCCACATGCAACTTGTCTGAATCCATTAATGTCCTCAATGCGTGCACGTCCAACATGAGATCTGAGATCTGCATGTACAATGACAATAATGTCCTATTTTATCCAGCACTGTATTTGAAATGAAGCTGACTCTGTTCTTATTCAGACACCATGCGTAGTTCCAGTCATTGAATCTGTCAGATATTGCTCCTCCTCTGTTTCCAATTAGTATCCAATTAAACAATGAACTGGCACCAATCCTTAGACAGTTCAGACGTGGCCTTTCATGTTCAGATAGAAAAGATCCCGACCAAGATTAAATTTCAAACAAGCAGCTAACAGTGAGTCCTGTCATGGATCAAAAGTTCTGGTTGAAATAGAATATTTGTCATGATATTTAAATGCAGTTTACCTCTACTTACATTGGTCAGTCGATTGCATCACAAACATTTTCGCAGCAACCATCAAGCTTAGTGTTAAGACCATGAAGAGTTGTTTTCCTCATTTAATCTTTTAAAAACCTTTCACTTGCTTTCCCCACATTTAATCATTATGCTGCATTAAGTGGTTTATGAAAAGCATTAACCAGCTGGACTAATTGGTTTTTTTTCTGCCATGTCTGTGCAGAAAGACACATCTCTCTATAAAGGTGTAGTCAGAAGCCTGAGCAGACCTTGTCATTCACCATGATCTATAGCTTTTTAAACAAACCTGAGCGAACCAATGAAAGCAGAAAATAATGATGATGAAAGAAAAGATGAACATGGTCAAATGGAATTCTTGATACTGGGACCCCCCCAAAAGCTGAAATAATAGGTGGGTGGTAGTAGGGTGGTAGTAGCCTAGTGGGTAACACACTCGCCTATGAACCAGAAGACCCGGGTTCGAATCCCACTTACTACCATTGTGTCCCTGAGCAAGACACTTAACCCTAAAATTGCTCCAGGGAGACTGTCCCTGTAACTACTGACTGTAAGTCGCTCTGGATAAGGGCGTCTGATAAATGCTGTAAATGTAAATGTAAATAGAAAGAAAATATAAAAAGTAGCCATCTGACTCAAAATGGTCCTCTGGAATAGACTGAAAGTGCTGGGACTTTTGGACAGTTTGAACCCTTCTAGAACCTTTGTAGAAAACACTAAGAAAGTTCTGGAATTTGTGCAGTTTTGTAGGAAGGGAAGGGAGGTAAAGTAGAATCTGGAGGTGATGCTGAGTCAGCATTTTGGTGGGACCGTTCTCTTTAGTTGGGCACGTCAGCAGGCATCCCAGAGGGCTGCTCACACCACAGGGGAGGAGGTGAAGGAATCCAGACTCTTACTCATGGAAGAGACATGTCAGAAAATCTCAGTCCCCTTCCTCCTCTCTGTCTTTCTCTCTGTGTTTGTGCACACTTTCCATAAAGCATGACACATACTTTGGAGGGCAGAAAAGGCCTTTTCATACAATAACTTTGAAACAGTGATGCGTGTATTGGGGTTTTGGAGACTTTTGTAAGTATTTGGGAGTCGCATTCATGCTGTTTGCCCAATTCCATTAAAGCACACAGTAATGTTCTGAGTATGAAAATATTTCTCTCTGCAAAACAACTACCGTAGCCCTGATGTCTTTTGATGAACATGCACATCTGTTCATGTTTAGTACATTCTGTACCCCTTCTGTCATGTCAGTAATCATGGCAACACCACTGAATCTCATTATTACTGTTTTTTATTTAAGTACAGTACTATAGCACAAAGGCCTGCTAGTCAGACAAGTTCTCATTCTCATACACACTCTAATATAGATTAATAGGTGTGTTATCATATATGTGTGTGTGTGTGTGTGTGTGTGTGATTATGTTCAGGTTAGAGGTAATGATGGTTGGTGACTCATTACTGTTTGGCACAGAATGTACGGAAACTTTGAACACTGCACATTGTAGACAGACACACTCACTCACACACACACAGATGCTCAGTCATGAGCATTTTCATACACACATTTTTGTTCACAGATGCAGGAGAACATTTTCCATTATAAACTGGAAGAGTGATAAGGGTGGTGCTGCATAAGTTAAAACGGTTATAGTTAATGAGACATTGGAATCAAATAGATCAAAGTCAAAATGTATAGATTAGAATCATATCATTGGAAACTATTTTCAAACGCAAGATTGAAGGTGTCCTCAGGGTTTAAAGAAACACATAACTCATCCAGAAAGTAGCATGTACACTGAAAAAAAGAACATGTTGGATCTACTTAATTCAATAGTGGACATTGGTTGCACACAGATGATTTGCTTTGGCAGCAACTTGAATAATTGTGTTAAATTAACACAAGTTATTCATATTCAATAAACAAGTGTATTTTATGTTGACAAAGTGTGATTGAAACATGTTTTGTTAAACATGTTCTTTGAACATTTTGAATCCTTCTCGATTTAATCACTTTTACCCAACACAATTCAATAACTTTTCCTCCAATACTATTTGGTCACTTAAATACTACACATTATTTTCATACTGCATGTTTATATTATATTCTAGTGTCAATTACACAATTTTACAATGGAGGCCTTAAAACAGATTGTTTGTATAGATTTGCCTGGATTTGCCTGGAACCACTAGCAACTTTTCAAAACAAAACGTCTAACTTCGCTGCAGTGACAGAAGGTAAAAAAAAAAAAAAAATGTTCTGCTGTAATAAAAAATCAACAGTGAATAAGTAATATCAGTTTTTCTGTGTTTTATCAACTCAATCACAACAGAAATTCGACATTTTCTTTTGAAAAAGTTTACAGGCAACCATTTTGCAAGAGAACAAAACAAACATTCTGTTCAAGGCCTCTATTGTCAAGATTAAATTAAATAAAAATTGTAATTGTAAGCAATTTGATGAACAATCATTTATGTCTAATACTTTTCTATTAACATTGTCTAATTCCGATAAAAATTGGTAAACAGTTGCATGTCAAACCCTTTATACAACCAAATACAAACATTGAACAGTAATACTGAGAGAAAAACATTGTCAGTAATACTGACATTATCATGCCATATTTGTTTAAACCGGTATTCAAAATTCATTAATTGAACTGAATTAAAGTTGAATTGACCCTGATAAGACTATTTACACTGTGGACAGTTCTCCATCCTTTCACTTGCCACAACAAACAAACTAAAACTAAAACTGAAAAATGCTGCCAATCACAGAAAGTTTAGCAGAGAGAGGAAAAGGGGGAAAACATGGCAGTAAGGGAGTAAACAACTGGTGAAGCAGAAATATAAAATTACTGACATTACTGACTGCTCCTTATTGGAGCAGTTTTAGCTTCAAACTTTGGGCTTTTCTCGAGAGTTGAGTCACATCCAACTCCATTATCACCTTTTGAATGACCTGTAGCAGTGTAGCAGAGCTGTGTTGGATAACTCATGTTCAATGAGTAAAAAAAGTCCAAGCAGCATGGCTGTTGCAATGGCCAGATCATCCAGATCTTGAAGCACCACCTCACCCTCGATGATTATGCCAACATCAGAAAAGTCATTGCCTGGAGTCTCTGGCGAATTCCCACTGTCGTTTTCTCAGTGGCACTCAGTGCGGTGGCCTCAGTCATGTCCTGTTAAAATGAATTAGAAATGTTTTATTTTTAAATTAAAATAAATTTGTTCCCAAGCAATCATCTGGTCAGCAATGTAATGTAAATCTAAAGATGGTATTGTTTTTATGTTCCTGGATGGTTTTTATCATTAACCTGGACCTGGCTGAATTCTGCCCTTGTCAGATAAGGGTCAGCACAGTGTGTGAAGATGGTTCCTTCTTTCACTATAATCAGAAATTTGAAGTGTGAAACCCCAACTGTACTAGAAACAATATTTTTTCACATTCATGATGGGAGGCTATGGAGGAAAAGCAGCCTGTTTGGACCATTTGTGTCACAACTGTAACTTTTTGTTTTAATCTCAGCGCTGGAATCTCTGCCAAAGCAATAAAGAGGGCAAATGGACCTAAACAGTCCAAGTAGTCACAGACTACATTTTGAAATGTAGCAAAGCCACAATCTGCTCACAAAACACTCACCATGTACCCCTGCACCAAGATGCCAAGATTCACATTTAGATAGACCTCTTATGAAGGACTCCCTTCCAATATCAATCCTTAAGAAGAAAAAATGTGATTTTTTTCAGTAGCACAGACTGATTTAAGACTGAGCAGAATATACCAAACCACACTACCTGTTTGGACCTGACCTTTATATAATCTCCAAAGATGACAAAAAATACATCTCACAGTGGGACAGTGTTATTACCTTAGAGGTAAATGAAGTTGAGCTTGGCAATGGATGCACAGATGTCTTTTTACTGTCACAATGCCATGCATATACAGTACATATTTTAGTAAAACAATTACAAATTCTTACGGTCATCATGACAGCTATGTCTTTCAGCAGTGCGCTATGTAGTTCAACAGGCACAATGCCTTCAAAAAGATCATGGGCAATGTCAAGAGGGTAGACACTCACAACATGAAAAGGAGACAGTCCTGCAGTAAAAGTACTGGTTCTTTTAACCCCAAAAATACTACTGCCACTCTCTAGGACTGCTCTGACATGGGTTTCATGTGTTTCCTTGGTTCTGAGGCTGAATGCGATTGTATGTCAGAAGCATAAATGACAAACGTATTGGCCTGTGAATTTCCCCACAAAACCTGCTATTCCATGTGCTCTTAAATTGTCACCAGCAATAGTCTGCACTGTACCCTTCAGTGATTTGTCTAGTTGTGGCACAAAAATGGCAACAATTTCCAAATACCTCAGGTCGCGTATTAGGGGCTCTAAAACCTTGTCATAGCCAAATGACTTCACATGGTCCGTTCTACACAAAATGGCCAGGAAAATTGAGAATGAGAATGAGACCCAGGGGGTAGGTTACTCAGCATCCAATACAAAGCACAGAGTTTGTGGATTTTGCGGGAAGTGCCCAAAAGATTACAGACCTCAAAGTCATCAGCATACAAAGTTATGGATAAACTTAGGTCTTCCCCTGACAACAAACTCAGTCTCAGTCTCCCTTTGAGTCTCGTGATTACTAACTATCTTGTCCACAATATCTTTCCTACGCAGTAGCACTTCCAGGAATTCCAGGATGGGGACATACTGGAAAGTTTTGTTCTTTTTCGCATCAAAAAAATATATTCAACTGGTTCAACAATATTAAAATTTGCCTTGTAATTCTGCTTACATTGATATGCAGAACTCAAAGCTCCACTCCTCTCTATGGCGTTGTTTAGAGGATTTGCTGAGCACAGAGAGGAGATGATTTCCTCTATGACAGCTCTGTCAACTTGGAGCTTGTGCTTCTGAAAAATATCCACTAGAACACCTTCAGCATGAGATTTAGAGAGACAACCAGTTAAGTGGTGAAGCTCCAAAAAAATCATTGATTGCTCTGATGGTACATTGGAAAAATGTTTTAATTTGAACAAAACTGTTGTGCCTTATTACATCTGGGAGGTCATTTAGAGCATCAGTACTGCTACCTGGTTGAGCATCCTAGGGTTAGTAGTAGCCTAATGGGTAACACACTCGCCTATGAACCAGAAGACCCAGGTTCAAATCCCACTTACTACCATTGGTTCCCTGAGCAAGACACTTAACCCTAAATTGCTCCAGGGGGACTGTCCCTGTAACTACTGACTGTAAGTCGCTCTGGATAAGGGCATCTGATAAATGCTGTAAATGTAAATGTAAATCATCAGAAGTACTTAAAGCAGATTCTGGGGAAGGAAAAAGGGCTAAAAAGTCCCGGTTTAAAATCTTTTGGCAAAATTGACCTGTGTTTCCTGCTCTTGTGAGATTTAAAAGAACCTAAGATGTTTGTTTTAAAGTTGCTGAAACATACAAGTTACAGTCTCATTTTTCTTCAAGTGTGCATTAATGTGATTCCAGTAATATCTCTCAGACACAAGATCCTTACAAGGACACAAATGGCAACTAAATGTACATTTCACTGACTGATTAATTTTAATAACATGACATCTATTCAAATGAATTAACAGTGCATTCCACGTTCTAAAAGTGCATGGGCATTTTGCATGCACACATTGAATACAATTGTTTTTCCAGCAATGTCTATGCCTCACTCGATAATGCTTCAGAGTATGGGACCTACATGGAAAAACTGAAGGACAAGCTTTGCACTGCCACATTCACTCTGTAACTGGAATGCTTCTTGCACCATTTGCTATAAACATAAAAGCAAAGAAGGATTAATGTCTAATGAGGACAAAATGGGGTTTGACTCAAAAATACATAGAGAATAAATAGGGGAAAATATACACAGCAGTGGGGTGACAATGTTCTGTTCTTACCATAAAAACCTGAGCCCACGATCAATCAGCTGACAAGGAATATGAAGACTTGAAATAGTCAATCTGCAAAAATAGTTTAGGCATTGCAGAATTTTTTTAATAATAATTATTATTATTACAACTGTATTTTATTAATAGTTAGCAAACCAATTCAAATAGCAAAGTATGTTAGGAGCACTTCAGAGTTCAGTTAAATCTAACATTAACAGCTCCAGGGTTTCCGCAGGTTTAAGGAAGTCACATTTAATACTTTTTACTGATCAGGCAAAAAAAAAAAATGTATTCAAATATTTGGCGTGAAACAGCGCAAGCAAAAAAACTTGCGGCACTTATTTAATGTTAATGTTACATTGTGACTCTCAAGACATTAAACTACATTTGGCTGAGATTTTCTCAATATTAAATGCAAAGCGTGCAAAACGAGATTGCGCGTGATATCACGATAATTAACATCAGTATTTTATTGAGTCACTTCCTCCCAACATGATCTGAACAAATTTGTGTGCCCTCTATACAAATCATGTAGTTTATACACTATAAAGTTATGTTTAACTTTAGAACATGAGACAGTTGTGTTAAATAAACGCAAGATGCTTATATAAATCCATGACATAGAGAGTCTCTTTTTTTCAGTGTATAAGAGCTGTCGATCATTGCGATTCTCTCTCACTGTGATGTCCAGGGGCCACTGGGCTCACCCAGCTGGTGATTAGGTGGCTAATTAAGGAGCTCATTATTGAGGCCAATTAGGCGTGATTGATCAGGACTACTTAAATGCAGTTAGTGGAATTTTGACTTACCTTGGTTTTTGCTCTTTTCGGCCGTCGCGCCAGGTTCCTTTCGAGTTTGTATAATGAATCCCTTTTCCCCGAATGATGTCCTGCTTCTGCACCTCCTTCCCCTTGTGACCCCAAGATGTGACACTCATCATCTTTCTTACATAGGCCCCTAATGAGCAAGCCAAAGTTGACAGAGGCCAGGAAAAGCTCCCTCAACATAATAATAGGAGGAAACTTTGATATCAACCAAGGCTCATCTGGTCTGCACCTGGATTATGTGTGAACAATATCCAGGAATTTGTGGGATGTTGAAATCATTGCAGAGTCCAGTTTTGTGTGATGCTGCAGAAGTGATACTAACTAGTGGGTAACACACCTGCCTATAAACCAGAAGACCACAAAGTAACAGGTTCAACCCCCACTTACTACTATTGGGTCACTGAACAAGACACTTCATGTCTCCAGGGGGACTGTCACTGCTAATTGTAAGTCGCTCTGGATAATGCTGTAATGTAAGTTCATTAAGGTAACGGGATACTCTCTGGGTGAGAATTACCATCCACATAGGAGTGGATGGTGACAAATAAAAATATAAAATAAAGGTTGTGAGTATTAAAATATTAATATTAGTGTCTGAACAAAGTAGATAAGAGCTGTGCATTTCCGGCTGCACTAACTATTGCAGCATTGCTATTTATGCCCCACTTTGCACTGAAGACAGGGGTTGCCTAGTTGCTATGAAATTGGACTCGTAAATGAAACCCCAAACTCATAACCGAAATCTTGAACTGCCAAGGTGCCACTGAGGTCCCCTTGAGCAAATGCAGAGAACAAATTTTGTTGTGTGCACTGTGTGCTATGCTGTGTATCACAATGACAAAATCAATCACTGTCAAACAAGCGCCACCTGTTAGAAAATAGTGAATATGTCTATGTGGCTTGTTTATATTCCAATTCACTCTGCAATATAATCTTAGTTTTTCATAAATAAATATCTATATAAACAATTGGCAGTCATGCTCTTTAGACAATATGAAGGGGTGTCAGGGCAAGGGGCGGGGCTTGTGAACTCAAGAAGGTTCAGTTCCTAAGTGAGGACCAAATGAACAGGAATACATAAAGGTTAACCATGATAACAACTGGTTGAATCCTCTAAATATCAAATCCCCTAAATTTTTATCTATACTTTCTTTATTATTGTCAGGATTGACTGCAGCTGTGCTCAACACCGGTGGCCAATCCTGACAGCGCGAAAATGCCGGAGACCTGGAAGGGGCGGAAACATCCGGCATTTAAGCGCTGTCAGGATTGGCCACCGGTGTTGAGCACAGCTGCAGTCAATCCTGACAATTATCTTTTATTGATCCACACACATTGATAATGCCATCCCAGAATTCCTCAGCAATTTAAATAACTAATCTTGTAGCAACACAATACTAAATTTGACTACAATTTTCATATATTAACTGAAAATTATTGCGCTAATTATAAGGGGTCAGGAGAGTAATTCTAAGCAACCATTCTCAATACTATAATCATTTCATTTAAATTTTAAAATGTAGTATAATGTGTTTTATTCCTGGATTTGTCAGTATTGGGTCTTACTGAAACAGAAGTGCAAGGATAAACACACATGCACACACACACACCCATACACACACAGGTTATGTATATCCACAAGAGCAACAATTAACATCCTACTGACACAAGCAGATTAACACTTTAAATGTGAAAAAGCGTGTGGCAGTTCTCAGTCTGACCAGATACTCCTGCTTAGTGTGTGTGTGTGTGTGTGTGTACTGAAAGTGTTGCTGCTACTGGAAAAACCATATGGGTTCTACAGTAATGGAATCATTATTAAAACACAGACAAGGACAGCCAATGTCTGAACTATGCAGACAACCACAGGTTTAGGAGGAGACACACACATACACACAAAGGTTTAGAGACAGATATGTACTCAAACATCCACTTTAAGCCTTAACGTTTAACATTTGTGTGGGTTTCTGAGGACACTAGGAATTTAAGAATGGAAAATGTTACCATGGAGCCTCTGAAGCCACTCATATCTACTTATCCACACACACTCCCCTTCGCATACAAAAAAACCCCCAAAACAAAACATACAAATATGTACACACAATATGGCTCCATAATGGCTTAGCCAGAGAAAAAGAATGAATGCGTTCCACTCTTCCACAAGTGCTACACGCAGTTCTGCCGGCTCACGTGGGGGTAGGGTACGAACATTCAGTCTCTGCTACAACTGGTGCCAGACGTGCTCTATGGGGTTCAGGTCAGGAGACATTGATGGCCGTACCATTTGAGACACTCCAACTTCCTGAAGTTGAGCTGTGACAATTCTACCACGATGTGGTGGTTGCACCTCCTCCACCAAAGCAAACCGTGTGGACCATGTTGACCTCAGTATATCACTCACCTCGCTTTCTCCACATGGAAAATACAGAATGAGGTCTGCTTATCCCCCAATAGAATTGCCTCCCTATCCCAAAAATGAAACAAACATCAGATGTATGACATCCACTAAATCTCTAACAATATCCCTAAATTATTGTGAATAGTGTATTTAAAATATATTCAGAATCTCCTCTTTTTCATTCATGATGCTTTGTTCACTATAAATCCGCTTCATGAGATGCTCATTAACATAAGTGAATGCTAAGAATGTTTTCAGCATAAATCATCAGGACTGTTTGCTATTTCGCAGTCCTGAGTATGCATCATGAACTTTTAAAGTATACTTTATAAGTGCATAATATGTAAATTGCAGTTGTTTAAAGGCTGTGAAAATTATGCTATACCACTACAAATGGCTCTCTAGGCATGGCTGCAGATAGGATCATCAAATGTATTTATAATACATTTATAACATATTTCTTATGCATTAATTATATTATCATCACATCGGAATACAATTGGTTGTGTTTTTTGGCTCTGGATATGGAATTGTCTCCCTGTGCTGGTGCAGGTCCTCAGATTTCCACCCGCTGCATACACTCTAGGTGAACTGGCAACTCTAAATCACCCATATTAGGGTTTGACCCTGACCTTGAAGAAGCAGTGAGCTGCATACATTCTAGGTGAACTGGCAACTCTAAATCACCCATATTAGTGCTTCACCCTGACCTTGAAGAAGCAGTGAGAAGAAATAAGTGAGCAAAAGTTCACTTCTGCTTTTAACTCCATCTGTCTATCATTACACATTCAGACACTTGCAGACAAACTTAAATATCCTTACACAAAATGCAAAAAAAAACATAATCTCAAATGGTAATTTCACTGTCACTGTCTTTCTTTTCACTGACCTTTGCAATTTGTCTGTGTGTTTATGTGTGAAGAAATTGCTCTGAGAACAGACTATTTGCAATAGTTTTTGCTTTTTTTTGCACTGGAGATTGACTTGAGTTTGGCAGCTTGAAAAAGAAAGCTTGGGGAGGATGTGTGAAAAGTATGGCCCATTACTGTGGAAAAAGTGCAGTGTTTATGCCAAACCCTGGTTGTTCCTGCCACTGACCATTCACATCAGGATACTGGACAGCAGAGAATGTTGTGGAATGGAAGCCCTCATTTTTATTATATAACAGGGAATCACAGAACAATGGCAATACTGAGTATGTTTACAACCAGTAAAGTGAAGTGACTTTCATTGTGATACACAGCAGCACAGCACATGGTGCACAGAGTGAAATGTGTCCTCTGCATTTAACCATCACCCTTGGTGAGCCGCACACATTTTAATCAAGCAACTGACATCGGCAACTTCTCACCCAGATTTTTCTGTGCACCTCAGGTCATTGCCAGTTCCCCTTTCCAGACCAAGCAAGGGTCTCTGTTTTTATCTTTGCTGCAGGGTCCCGGCACCGACAACCTAATCTGGTGGGGTCATGGATGCCTGGTGTTCCTGGTGATATCTGGGATGAGGAGGATTGGCAGCTTTAGTGGGTTTGCATGGGACAAGGTTGGACATTTGGTCCCATGATCTACTTTGGATGGAGCTGTGGTCAGCCTTCATAGCCCTTGTCGCCTCTTGTTTACAGGTCAGCTCCCCAGGAGCGTTTTGAGGCTTGACTTTTTTTTGGGGTGGCTGGTGCGGGGTGCTTGCTTGTTTCATGTGTGTCTTCTCAATAACCTGATTGTGTTCACCTGATGTATAGAGATTAAATGTTTCCTGCTTCCACCCTGCCCGTTTTTTAAGTACCGCCGTGCCTATGCATATGTGTACTTGTACTGTGCTTTGCCATGCATTGGCTTTGTACCATGTTGTCTAGTAAATCCCATGTCTTCTAAAGTGTGAATGCGTGCTACCATCTCTGTCATGTAACTTGTGTTGTGAGAGTTATTCAAGGCAACAAGGATAGAAAAATTGCCACAACACAGTGGCATCCTGGTAAGTCCCCTGTATACTCAGGACAGGAGTTGCAGTTGTTTTCTTTAACCACATATACTGTCCTGTCTGGAATTCACTGCCATTCTTCTGGAGCCAAAAGAAGCAACCATACCGTGTGTGTTTTTCAGCAAGAGCAGGAAGTGATCTCTGATGGTGTTGAATGGGTTGGGGGTAGTGGTTTTCCTGACCAAGGTCATCAACAAAAAAATTCAAAAAGCAGTATGTCTCAGTGGGATTAACAGCCACTACATATGACACCCCTCACTTAAACCCTTTCTGGACACAAGAAACAACTCCCAAGAAAACCTAGAAAAAATTGACAAAACCTTGTGAAGGAGTAATTCAAAGTGGAACCCGCTTCCAGGGTAGCAAGAGCATGCAATGTGTATGTTACATCCCTGGACATATGCTCCCACATGTTCTGCGTGGCTGGCTGTGGGAGAAGATAATGCCTACCAGCTCAAAATTCCATCTGACTATTGGTTGCCACCACCTTTATAAAGGGACTTCAGCTAGTGTTTGGGTGGTCCCTGAGGCCCTGCTAGAGCCTTACTCTTTCAGGAGGTTCCCAGGGTCCATGGAGATCCGGAGAGCCTGTGTGTGTTTATGTGCCCCTTTTTGTTAACTCTTGTGCATTTTTTAGCTATCCCCTCCGCACCACACCTTCCCTTAGGCTGTTCTTATATTGGTTAGCTGTGCTGAGTCCATTATTGTATTGTCCATGTTATCTCACTGTAAATAGAAGCCCTTTTTGTACATTTAACAGCGGACCTCCTCCTCTCAACACCCTTGTCATGTTTCTTAATGCTTAGACTCGGGAATGTGACAGGCATTGTTCAGTGTTACTGTTAACGCTGGGATAACAAGAGTTATGAGTATAAGAAGTCAATTATTTTTAAGATTGTTCATGCCGATAATTTTTGGGTTGGTGGGACCCGGGGTCATGTGTATTAAAATGGATTTAATAATTGCCATTTCACAACTGAAGAGCTTTAGAAAAGATTAGAAAAGAAAGATCTGCTTCCAGCTGTGACCTTCTGTACTTTGAGTACCTGAATAGGGGCAGTGGTTGGCCTAGTGGGTAAGGAACCTGAATTTAGGAATTTGTCGGTTTGAATGCCGAGCCGTAGGAGGGTTGAAATTAATCTCATAACGGATGCACCACTTGGCAACCTTGCTTGAACAGTGGTCAAACTTGGAATTTATTGAACTGTGCATCGAAACACATTTTTGTGCAACCAATAGGAATCAATGCAGAAATAGAGGAAAAGCTGATCTTATCCATCTCTGAGTATCCATAGATTTGCAACATGACATCAACTAACCTGGAGTTTCAAAAACATGTGTATTTGTTGCAGTAAGCCCTGCAGTAAGCATGGCACGTTGAGCGCAACTCATTGTTTTTCTTTTTTTTAGAAAGTGAATCAATAAAAACCACAGTGCATCTATAAAACAGATCACATGCAGCGATAAATGTACTGGCCCAGTGTCCCTTCTCCAAGCTTCCTTTCAGCAGTGAGCAGCAGCATGATACACTTTTCATTTAGATTTTCTTCTGATCGCATTTGTCTTGTTTTGATTTCAGCTCAGTGAAGCACTTCAAGCACCAACACTAGGAATGTTAAAATTAATCATCTAAACGATGAATTGCGATGCAGACGTGGATGATATTGCATTGATGCAGTGCAGAACAAAATTTTTAGCAATAATGAGGCAGCTTGGTTATTTTCTAGTTAAAAAGAAGTGCCCATAGTGACTGATCTGAGTCCAGTGAGCTTAAAGCATCCTAGATGGTAGCTTGGCTCCAGCGAAACACAGCATTTTATTTGCTGGAGCTGCGATCTACACATTCCTAACTATCGAGTCGCCAATGACTAGAGCCGGTGGTTTGCCTCGCTGAGGGGGGATAAGCAGTTCAGAACCGGTGAGTGGCGCCCAGGTGATACGGGAGCTTGGCAGGTTGCCTTGGTGGCTTGTTTTACGTCGAGTCGTCACCAAACTGCCCTGCTGTCCAGAGGGCGCTACTGGTACCGGTGCCAGAGTAGACGCAGTTACCAGCTGACTAGACAGGTGGGCATCCGGTGCAAGAAGTCAGGCTAGTAACCTTTCTGACTCCCTAATCTCATGGGCTCCTCTAACTCGGTTACTTTCTCCGTCATTCAGGCTACATTTCGCAAACTGCACAGAGGATTAGTGATGGAGCCATAATTTACGTTTTGTTGTTTAAATGTGAAGTGTATTTCTTTAAGTCCTTTTTTCTTTAAAATGAGGGATAGAAGCAGCTAACCCTCCCTAAACACACCAAACAGAGCAGTGATTATCAAGTGTCCTTTAAGCTCTGAACAAAACGAGCCAACAAGGCTCCTTCTCCTCTCTGCTCTGGGTCGCTGGAGTCCAGAATATGACTGGGATAATGTTTTATCTGTAATAAGGTCTTGTGAATGGTAGTTCTGGCTGATGAATATGCAATACCACTGGGTCTGAGGATCAGTGCTGACTTCATGCATCCTTCCTGTAGAGGAAACCCACAGAATTGAGAAATATCCTGAATGAGCCCATCAAATGCTGAGAGGCAACAGGACCCTGCTGAACAGTAAGAGGCTTCCTGGAAACTACTGGATATTTCTCTCTGCTGATTTGGTCCCAAAGCAGCACAAGAACTATGGTCATTGAGAAACAAAGCTGCATTTTTTCCAAAACTTGACATTTTACATTCAGCACCATTAAAAACAGATAGGTCCCATTGTTCTGCCCAAGTCAATCAAGCAGTAAATATAACTAACCATTGAAAAGGTCACATCTGTGATGTTATTTTAAAGGAAAAGAGGAGCATAGGCAGTCACAATGGTAATGTCCATCCAGAATTTCTTCCTGTTGGATGCTGCTGACATACCTCTCTGGATTCGGGTATGCACTGTATAAAAAAAGAAAAACAGAAGGTTTTTAAACTGCACACACTTTCTTTTTGTGTGCATTTTAACATATGGTTTTATTTATATAAATAATTGCTTTTCTGTTTGCTAATTTTTTTTCTGTATGTACAGTAAATAAACTGAGTCTTAAATTGATAAAGAAATTAGTTTCAAAAGACCCAAATAATAATTATTAATTGAAAATACGAACTACAATTAACTGAAATGTTATTTAATACTATGACATTTCTTAGTCCGAGTAGCTTTATGATTTATTGCCATTCATTGCTAGGTTATGCAGGGGTTACAAATGTTTGTTTTATTTACCACTATGAATTACTTTTCTCCCTGTTGTTCCAGTCATGGTAAGTAGGAGAGACCATGTTAAAAAGGTTTGCTTGTGCTCGGTGAGAACAAACCTCACGACAAGCTACAAATTTCAAACAGGTTTAATATTCTTACGACCATCCGAGAGGGATGAATAAGTGATAATGTATGATGCATGACGCACGAGCAAGCTGCAATTTGACAGGACTCAAGGAATTATCACACAGTGCAAAATCTGTTCTGCAATCGCACAGTAGAGGGAAAGGAAATGTGTGCCGAAATTAGCAGATTTAAAAAGTAAGTCTAGCCAGGATCCTGTTTCGCATCTCTCTTGTGATAATTACAATAACCTGACAGCAGTGGCCGAGAATTGCAAATCACGTTCCAGCTCCAGGGCTGGAGCCCCTGACCCATACTGGTGCACCCCCATATTTACTTGGGTTGCATAAGGGGGCACATGAGGACCAGCCATCCTGACTTTGGGCTGGTGCAGTAGGGTCAGTGGTCTCTTGACCGGGGCTCTTCTCATCTGTGGGACTGTCACCTGCCGGATGAAAAGAAGGGGTAGGGAGGATAACACACAGACACCCAAGAGTCCGATAAACATACACTTTGGCATATCAGGTGATGGGGACAGATGAGGCATAGATGGGATCCGTAGAAACAGAGATACAACCGACAACTTGACGGAGGTTGAGGCATCAAAGCACAAGAAGTGTCATTCTCACAGTTCATAGTTGTCTTGGTGGAGGTTGATGTGGTTGTGCATTCTGTAATGCCACTAGGGCATTGTGACGCACAAGCACTCGACATGGAAGTGAACGAATTTAACCCAAAACTGAAAGGGGCTGAGAACACACAAAACAAAAGCGGCGTCACACGTGCTCAGTGCACAACATGGGAGAGGCTAACATTTAAAACCTCCCCTACCAAACAGGCATTACCTGTAGGTGGTTAGGACCCAGACACACATGTGAAATGAGTGCCACCTGGCTGTAATAAAGTAAATACATAAAATATGTGACACATATGAATGTGTCTAATTTGTTTATTTGATCCTCTGAGGTCAATTAAGAGTCTGATATAAGTACAGTACTTGGTGTTATATACACATTGAACAGTAGCTGAACGTTTTATAAATCAATATTATTTTGAAATAATTGCCCTCTGGCTCTTGAAAAGATTGTGTGTGACTCACTGTTACCAGAAGAGAGTGCCTCTCATTCCATTAAGTTTTGAAGTGTGGTAATGCATCCAATTCATTCAACATCTGTGAGTGTAGCATATACAGTACAGGCCATGAAAATAAAGAAAACACATTGAATGAGAAGGTGTGTCCAAACTTTTGGCCTGTACTGGCTGTTTGTGCATGTTGTTATTTTGATTGACAGAACTTTATTGTCTTCATTGTATAACATTTAAATGTTATAAATATGAAAATGTTCAGATTTTTTTAAGTGTAATTTAATCGTCCACTCTGCTGTTTTGCTTTGTGGGCAAATTTTTTTTACAGAATCTGTCATTACACCCCAACCACAGCGTTGGAAAAACATGCATCCCAGTAATTGTGTTCAAACGCATGGCACGGGATGTTCATTGCGATAAGCAATCTACGAAAACTCACATTGGACATACTGCAGCCCTAATAAGAAAATGCTTTCCAGTATCTGATGTTCTACAAATAGATTTCCAGCATTAGATCCATTTAGTTTCAGATAACAAACCTACTGCTGTTGATTATTCTCACCTACGTGTGTCTATGTGTTGTGCGTGTGCAGGTGTGAACAGCATTTTTTAAAATTCTGACTACACTTTCTAGCCTGTGTATTGTGGCTCTGCTCTGCGTTTAATGACATTAGTGTGCGCCATTGTGTCTGACAGCCATTTCTTGCGGTTGTATTCATCTGCGATGTGTTAAGCCTTTTGGGTGAGTTGATGAAGGGAGTTAACTCAAGTCATTCATTAATGCCTGCACTGAATGATCTCCATGCCAACAACTGTAAGAAGGTATCCTTTAAATGCGTGTATGTTTAATAAGTGTTTGAGTCCATGTGTGGGATGGCACTCTTTCTGGGTCTATTATTAGCAAGTTGGAGTTAAACCTACTTTATGGCATGGTTTGTAATACTTTGTAGTTTTACTGGGTTACTGGAACATAAATGCTTTCAGTCAACGCCTCTCCTTGTGTAAAAAAAAAAAAGAAAAAAGTTCGCTAAAACAGCATACGCAAAGCTGGATGATTGTTACCGAGATCTTTTACTGAGCATGCTCCCAAATTTAGACCCTGGATATTTTGGGGAATGGTGACCATGGGTCTGAGATCTGCTCTACCGTCCAAATGTTGCAACCTTTCGGCCTCATGCTGCAGTTGTCCCGCTCGCCGGGTCAGAGGTCACTGTGCGCTCTGCACCAAATTTAGACCCAGTTTTTTTTTTTTTTAAGAAAAAATATACATAGGACACGAGCTGTTGATTCATCCAATAGAAATGAAGAATCCTTCGTCAAAAAAAACAGAATACAACTCATTAGTATTGATAATACTAATATAAATACATCTATGAACATCAAGTTTAACTCATGCTTGGAAACCTTGTGCAGTGTAAAAATGTAATTGTTTGTAATAACAATTAAACAACGAGTAATAACACGAAGTTTTTCTGCATCTGGCTCTATTGCCACTCTGATGAAATTGAGACTTCTGCTGCACTGCCGCTTCCCACGTGTGACGTGGAGTGACGTCGGCGCGCCGGTCCTTCCGAAGGCAACGTTCACCGAACGTTCGTTAAAGGTAACGAAAATGCAAGTTCATACACTCGCCAGGAAACGTTCAGAAGGTTCCCCAACGAACCAGCAACTCCACTCGTAAAACATATAAAGACAAATCGCCACGTACGTAATTCCGTATTTCCCGCTACCGCGCGTCCGAGGAACCGGGAGACAGAGCAAAACTTCTCGCTCCTCTTCCCCTCCCGGCCAATGGCGGCGTCCGGCTCCCCGTGTCGCCGCCCCCGATTGGACGGGGAGCGGTTGTAAGTGACGCTCCGGGACGGGGGTGTGGGTGTGGGGTGTGGGGTGTGTGTGTGGGGGGGGACACCATCAGCTCTGCTCGTGCGGTGGGCGCAGATCAGACGAGCGCCAGGGAAGGGAGCGGCTCCGTCCTCTGACATAGCTGGAGGGCTCCGGGCTTCCGAACCTTATGGCTGCATAGACACTGTCCCGTGCGCCCAGGATCTACCGCGTTCTAGCCCACGCACCCACCCGAGCCCGCTTTTGAACCTTCGGCCGCTCTGAGCAACAGACCCACGCGTGCCCGTGGACGTCCCGCTGCGGCCATGGATGCCCACATAAGATGGAAAGTTAAACGGAGGTTACGGGACGCGCAACTCTCTCTAGCGATAATTCTACTTTTTGTCACATCGCAAGCCAGTTCAGGTAAGTGGCACCTCGGGGACCCTGCGACACGATGACCTTCTGTGCCCCGCAACTTTGCGTTTTGGATAATAACAATAAAAAAAAAAAGAAGAAAAACTTGAGTCAGACAGTTTTAATTTTTATTTTGTCCCGGAGCTGCCTGCACTGATGGGACCCGGAAAAGGGGGAAGGGGGCTCGGTTCGTGATTTCGGGTTTGTCAGGAGTGCTTTTTTGTTTTGTTTCACCGAAAAGTTTTGGCAGCAGGCGGGCATCATTCTGCCCCCCCCCCCCCCCCCCCCCCCCCCCCCCCCCCCTCGCTCAGCCCCCACGTCCGTCTGCGACGCCACTTAGCGTGGTGCGCGCCCCCGCCCCGCTCCAGCGCGCTCCTTCTACCCGGACAGACCAGAGGACTTCCCCACGCCACCGGAGAGGCGCTCAGCCCCCCCCAGGGACAGTGGCGCTTCACGTGGTCCATAACTCGCGACGCGTGTTAACAATTAAACAGAAACACGTAACAAGTCGTATCGGATCTTTTTTTTTTTTTTTTAGAGGTCGATATATTCATTTGTTGAATCGCGCCATGAGAACAGGGCTCCTTGTTTTTTGGCCTCATAATGAAGAACATCAGCCGCGCTCAGAGCGCGCGCGAGGGGAGGGCGTGGCGCGCGCACGCGCGCGCGCAGGGTGGAGTCGCCGCGTGTCATCTTCTCCTCAGCTCATCCTCCGCCGGCAATTTGTGGGGGTTGGAAAAAAAAAATTTTTTTTTTTTTTTTTACTGACCCCCCCCCCCCGCCCTCGGCTATAAAAAAAAAAAAGTAAATCCGTGGGGCGGGTGCAGGCAGCATGTAGCGCTGTGGAATCTCTGATGTCTGACGGAAGGTGTCTGCGGGAATGCGCGTGCCTTCGGGCGCACCACCTGCATCCAGCGCGGGAGCGCGGAGGGCGCGGCCCCGACGCCGGCACGTGCGCGCGCGCCGGGTCGCTGTGGACTGTGTTATCATAGGGGAGTAAAAAAAAAAATATTCCGGAGCGGCGAGGATAAAAGGGCTTGTGGGTAATTAAGAGCCAGGGGTGCCTGAAGTGCCGCACATCCGGCCTACAGTCCAGTTTTTAAAAAAAAAAATCGCCCCAAAACCCTGCACTTTTTGTGGGCTCTTTCTGTTTGAGGAAAAAAAGACCTCACTTGTCTTCTTCAGCAGTTAAAACAATGTCAGTAAATTAAACCGAACCCATATTTCTTAAAAAAAAAAAAAAGTCACATGACCTTTATTCATAATTTATAACGTGCTTGTCTTTAAACGTTTTGTGTAACTTGTATCAGTTTGCAGATGGTCCCTTACTGGTATAGTGCTATTGACCCATGAACCCTATGTTCTGCTTCAATCTTTTTCCAACTAAGACATACAACACAAAGCTTGCTTCAGATTAATGTTTGCGGCGGGGTACTGAGCAACCTAATGTGCTTTATCACTGTTTGCACAGATTTATACAGTAATACAAAGTCTTTAATTTACTGTCATGTACCCCTACTGTCTCAATGTCCCATATGCTTATGTCTTATCCCATGTACTTAACCCTGATCTGTGCAGTTTTAGCGGGCGGGTCGTTAAATGGCCGGACCCCCAGAGTGGTGAGTCGGAACACCTTCGGCCACTTTCGGCTGAGCCCTTGTCCGGTAGGGTGACTCTGGTGCAGCCCGCCCGCTGGCCGAGCGTGCATGTGTGTGAGAAAAATGTGCTTTGGTTTATACTCGTGCAGCTTTGATTGAATCCAGACCAAACATGGATCCCCCCGCCCCCCCTCTCTCTCCGCCCTCTGACTCTGGGTTCCCTCTGGAATTACAGTATGCTGGAGCAGATAGATGCGGAGCATGTCTCGTCCCTTTGCACATGCGTCCTCCTTTGTACCTCGTTCCGCTTGCGTCGGAGGGGCCTCTTTTTCGCGCCTCCATTTTAGGGGTGCACTTGCGGTCACACGGTCATGTGACCTTACCTCTGAGAACCTTTGAGACGATGAAGCAAACGCACTGCAGGGTGTGGCCTCTTGGCATATCATTGTTTAACTGGCTGCTTGTGGCCCCACCCACTGAAGAGGATATTGAGTGGGAGGGCATAGAGTGAGTGGGAAGCCGGAGGACTTACAGTCTAATCTAAGCCACATAGAATTGTCCAAAAAGTAATTGTAGTTCCTATAATACATTATTAACATTTTCTTGAAGTAGTTGAAATTTTTCTTGCACACCTTTTGATTAATGTTGAACAATCATTTCCTTATTGTCATTGTGAAACACTGCAGCACAGCACACGGTGACACAACGAAATGTGTCCTCTGCATTTAACCCATCACCCTTGGTGAGCAGTGGGCAGCCATGACAGGCGCCCGGGGAGCACAGTGTGGGAACGGTGCTTTGCTCAGTGGCACCTTGAACTGGCAACCTTCCGATTACGGTCTGCTTCCTTGCACGTTTGGCCACCGCTGCCCAAAAGAGACGTTTATTGGAGAAACAGCTGGATTCTCTGTAGTCTGCAGTGTTACTCATGTCATGACTCAACCTTGGGCAGTTAAGCCATAAAGCATGCAGTTGTGATCCCAGCAGGGGTGATTCTGAGTCGAGGGGGGACGGGGAGAGACCCTGGGGGCCTAAATCCACGACCCATAAAACATGACATCATGGGCACAAGGGGTTCCATTGGCAACGTGGAGTCATTTGAGTTCATTGTATTCAACTGAGCTTGGATGAGTTCAGCAATATTCTTTGAACATACTTGACACCCTATTGCATTAAAGATGTATTAGATATCATAATTATTCAGTATATATTAGCGCATGTTATGTTGTGTTTGTTTTTTCAGAGCTTTTAAACTCCAAAAATCACAGATGTGAAGAAAAAGCTAGGGTGTTTTCAGCTTACTTTGTTTTTGTCATGCGGTCTGCTGTTAACAGCCTGCCCTGGCCTTGTGTCTCACTGCGAACCCAAAGTCTGTCTGTCTTCCCCCATCCCAGCCAGCTGCTCTGTGGTCTGCGAGTCTCCAACCCGGTGTCTCACCAGTCAAGCCTCACGGTTACAAAGGCGGAATCTGATTGGTCCACAGAGAGCCAAGAACTATAACCGGCTCCGTTACCATCTGCTTCCATAAAGGATAAGCAGATGTGAAATGACAAAGTGGACGTAGCAGAGATATTAACGCAGTGTGTGTGCTTGTGTATGAGGATCACAAGTAAAATGCTGTAAGGAGGGCATCTACAGGATGATGGGGTCACTGGTTCGTAGGTCAAGAGTCACCCCTGAGGTCTATAGTTTTATTCTGGTTTGTCTGGTGTGCCTTACTGTGTGTGGGGGGGGTAAATGGGAAGTGGATTTTGCTTTGAAGGCACATTCTCTGAAAGAGAACATTAAAACAGAGCCTCTGCAGAGCCCCTCTGGCTTGAGGGGTGTTGATTTGCGTTGAGCTGATGGGGTGTTGAGGGGGGTCTCAGGGTGCCACAGAAAGAAAGGCAGGTTTGTGTGGGTCAGGCCTGTTGTGTGAGACTGCTGGTGTGGTGCTGGGGGTCTTTTTGGAGACCACCCATTTTCAATGGAGTCAGCGATGTTGTAGTGTGTGTGTGTGTGTGTGTCTGAATGACTTCCCTGGCGTGTTGATTTTCTGACCGTTTCTCATGTGTTTTAGGTGACAAACCCTAGGAAAGCTGTGGTTCCCATTTGTGTTTCTCTCTGTGTGTATAACATGTAAAGTGTTGGTGTGTGTGTGTGTTTCATACTTGTATACTTGTATGTATGTATGTTTTATTAAAACATCATTTTCAATGTCATAAAGACATTGAATGTAAATATACAATGTAAAAAATGACCTGTGGGTTTGTCTTATTAGGGGTAATTGTTGCATATTTTTATGGAGGAATTTGTTCATTAATAGATTTACCTAATTGCAGAGATTACAGGAGTACCTTACAAGCTTTTTTTTTTGCTAGTTTGCATTGTAATATTTTGCATTGTAATAAGTTTCCTTGTCTTATTGAAGTATTGTTGATACAGTTTGTGCATATCACATTATATATTTGTGTGTGTGTGCATGTGTGAGTTTTGAGGTGTTTTGTTTCCTCCAGCGCCTGATCAATGGGCTCTTTACACTGAGCTCCTTAACATGCTCACATATGCTCACACACCAACTCGGTGTGTTTTCATTCATTAAGTGGGGGTCTTTGAATTGTTGCCCACATGTTGCACACACACACAGGTCAGTAGGAAGTTTTCCCAAGGGCTCGTCAGACTGCTTGATCAAAAAAAGAAGAAAAAAAAACATTCCCAGAATACCTGAGCATGAGAGAAAGGGTGTGGAGGAAAATGAAAGATGTAGAGAGAGAGGGGGGCCTAAAAGGATCATGGGAATTTTGGATGCTGAAGCAGGAGGTTGATGGGGGGATCGTCTGTGGTGTGAAATTTCAGAAAAAGAAAGCACTCTCTGTATTCCAGCGAGAGCGTGAGTGTGTGTTGTTTCTCTTGTTCACATCTGGTTCAGATAAGCAGCATTGTGCCGTCTGCTGAGTCCAGGAAAAAAAGGAAGAAGAAGAAAAAAAAAAAAAGATGGAAAAAGAAGGAAAAATGCATTCCAGATGTGTGTGTGTCCCACCGCTGCTGAACAAGAGACTCTGAAACAAAGTACTGATTCATTTCTACGCAAGAAAAACACTCAGTTCCTCTTTCAGACAGACGGGAGGGGGGTGGTGTGTGTGTGTGTGTGTGTGTGTGTATTAGGGCTGGTATATTACTTTATAGGTTTTGTTGAAGCAGTCCAACGTGAGCTGCAATGCCATCGTCTCAAACACACACACACACCATGCATTTGTGTGTATTTGTGCTGCCAAAATTTTGGTTCTCAAAACTTCCCTGTAGCCGTCAAAGCAGAGCAGCCTGTGTGTGTGTGTGTGTGTTTCCAGTTTGGGGATTAGCATTATTAAATAGGCTGCAAGGTCAAGAAGTACACACACACATTCACTTACAAACTCATAACGTCCTCCTCTCTGATGTGCATTATGTGTGTGTGTGTGTGTGTGTGTGTGTGTGTGTGTGTGAGCAAGAGTATTAACATCAGATAAGACTGGCATGAAAAGATGGTTTTGTACATGACTATTATGGGTTGTATCCATCTCCGTGGTGAGGACTGAAGGAATGTGTGCATGAAACAGGCGCTGACCCCTTACTCACATGCGACCATCAACGACGGAATTATGGCTAGCCACAGTTTTTTTACGACTGGGTCCCAACAATCTTCCTTTCTCCGTCCCCCCCGTTTCTGTCTCCGCTTAGTTCTCTCTGAGTCTCTCGTCCTTCATTTTTATGTATTTTGAAAGAATGTGGAAGGTCAAAGACGTTCTTGTTCTTGTGGGGAATGAGATCTTTTGGTCAGAGTCATTTAAGATACTGCGCAGTGTGGGACTGCAGTAACTGGCTGAAGAAATGTGCTTTACAATCTCAGAAGCAGCGAGACACCATCTTCACACAGAACATGTGTGTGTATGCATGTGTGTATGTGTTGGGGAAGGAGGAGTGTGTGTGAGAGAGAGAGAGAGAGAGAGAGAGAGCGAGAGAGGGAGGGAGAGATTTTTAGCTGACTCAGCTTTCCTCATAACTTCTCTGGTCCTCAGTAAAACTGGCGAGAAGCACCACAGAGAACAAGTCCAGATGCCCGTTACAGATGCTCACCAAGCATCTAGCATGTATTGTAACACGTTCTTGATCCTCCGCAGACGTAGAGTGTTTCTGGTCGTACTTCTGATTGTACTTTTTTAAAATATGGCAGGACTGCGTCTCAGACCCTCTAGCAGAAGCAGTTTGAGTGATCAGATTCTGATCTTTTGAAAGCATCCCGATCTTTTGGAAGCGTTTGGAATGCATTTCATCTCCTATGGCGTGACAGTCAGCTGGTCTTTTTATGAGAGGAGGGTTCAGTAGCGGACTGACCAGATGGCCACCAGTCGGGGCTCTCAGCCTGCAGTAAGAAATTGCAGAGCATTAAATTATGGAATTCCTGACTAATGGGACGATTATTTAAGAGCAAACAGTACACATTAGAACTTCTGTATTCAGTAAATAAATCTGTATTTTGTGGTCTGTGCTTTTTCAATGTAGATGCTGTTGAAGATAACATGACACGTACCATGTGAACAGCTTGAAAAAGAAGAATATATGTTATATTAGTTGGATATATTGGCAGTGAGAGAATGGCCAAATGGAGGGATGAAAAGGGCAAAGTGTTGGTTGTGGTAATGATGAATTAATTCAGGGATAATGACTATAAAGACTATAGTTATTTGAGGTTTGAGATTATACTGACATTTATACTGTGTTTTGATCATTCTAATGTATAATGTATAAAGATCTGAAATAAAAAATAACTTGGACCCTGTCTGGGAAACATTCTAGATGATAATGTAAAAATCATTTCTGACCAATGACAGCTGAGCTGATTATTTGCTGAATGGCTAGCCATGCACTGACAGAGGTCTGCCGTTTGTCATTTGCCCCGCCCACTCTGCGACCTGTCCAGTTAAAGAGCAGTAATTACAGCTTTGAGTGACAGGTTGAAAGACAGGCTTTCTGCCCTCACTCTCTTTTTCTTTCTTCCTTGTTGGATCGTCTGTAGCCTCTTTTGGTCTCTGGCTCTTTGAAGGTTCCGGGTTATCTCGCTCTCTATATCCAGTCCCTGTCTCAATCATTTTTTCTCCCTCTGGGCGGCCATTGAAAGTGTTGCCTTGGTGACGTGTCGGTCATCCACTGATGTGGACAGCAGGTTATTGTCATGGCGACCATACAGCTTGCTTTTGGAAGTGTCTACAGGGAGAAGACACAGATTTAATTTGAGTGATTGAGTGTGTGTGTGTGTGTGTTTGATGTCTGAGCTAATAGCACATCTGTTCTCAGTGTTATTACCTGCAGTTGACAGGTATGTGTTTCTCTATGCGTGATTATGAGGTGATTGATTGTTCTTATGACCTTTACAGGGGACACAGGTATGTGTGTGTTACCTTTTTATGTTGCTCTGACTGGATTACATAGCGCTACATGTGTTCCTTTAAGAAAACCGTCCCCGGCTTGCTGTCGGCCTCTGTCCACTCAGGAACCCATGCTGTTGCAGCACATGGTTTGCATTTCCAAATCCAATCCCTGATAACGCCTTTCAGCACGTGGCTGCAGTTAAACGACTGGTGCTAAACTGCAGAGTGGAGCTGCCCACCAGAATAGCGTTTACCGTCTGTAATAAACCTGCACTTCTCAAGAAGCAGGGGGTGATGGGAGCTGGTGCTGGGTCTCAGCCGATCATGGGGCAGTGTTCCTCCTCCTTCAGTTTAAACACTACTACTTTTGCTTTTAAATGACAGAAAAAATGGGGAAAAGGCTAATGGGGTTGACTATAGCTTCAAAAGTAAAAAGCTTCAAAAGTAAAAACCCTTTAATATTGTGTGAAGGCTATTGCATTTGCTTGCAAGTGTAGTTCTTGTGACCTCTGCAGTTCATTACTATTTTTTTCAGCAGGGGTGTACATTTGTGTACAAAGTGTGTAGTTTTGCTACACAAAACTGCATACTGGCTAACAAAGAACTTTTAAAACCGCATACCAAACAGCCTACCTAACCGGGGCAGTGGTGACCTAGCGGTTAAGGAAGCGGCCCCGTAATCACACACAATGCTCCCCGGGCGTCTGTCATGGCTGCCCACTGCTCACCAAGGGTGATGGTTAACACATTTCATTGTGTCACTGTGTGCTGTGCTGCAGTGTTTCACAATGACAATCAGTTCACTTTCACTATATACTAGGGCATTAACGAGTTGACAAATCAACATGACATCATCTCTGCATGCGCAATCCCAGCCATCAACTTTGCATATTTCATCCCCATCTCCATCTGTCCTCTGAATGTCCCCTTAAAACAATTATCTAAGAATTTTATTCAGTCTGCTTTGGTGTGGTGGGGCTAAATAATCAATTCTTGCCAGGTCCCTCTGGCAGACAGAGAACACGGGTGCAGTGTTTACCCCTCCATACCGCATCATCCAGCACCGCTTCCTCCTCGCCGTGCACATCACTGTGGTGAATAACAGTCCCCCTGCCCGTCCGGATCGAGCGGGAGGGGAGGGGTCGCGCACAAATGTCCGACTACCTTCCGTCGTGGAGCAATTCATTAGAGAGAGAGAGAGAGAGAGAGAGAGAGGAAAAAACACTTTTCCGGCTTTCGGTTACTGCCTTACTATATAGAGTCTACAGTTTCACATTTGCACTGTATGTTCTGAATTTGTTTGCCTAAACTACATTTTTGTCTAAATCTGTATGTGATAAAAGTAGCTCCTCTCATGATAGATTGAATCGTGAGGCCATTAGCGTAAGCTGCGTCATATTGTGAGATTCTTGCTGATATGCAGTTATAGCAATAAACTGTTGAAGCATTGTATGTATGTACACTGTGGAACGGTAAAATACGGGCAATATCGCTTTACGGGTGCTTAAGTATCTGTAAACAGAAAGTTGTGAGGCCTTTTGGCACTCTGGGTCTTGGAGTACATTCCCGCTGACGAATGTACCAACGTTAGCAATTGCAATAGTTTGAGCTGGAAACAGGTTTATGAATGCGGTTCGCAGCATTTCGTGTGGAAGCCGGAGTGGCCGGACGATTAGGCTTCAAACGGAACGTTGACTTCAGATGCAGGGAGCCTGTTAAGATCAGTCGCACAGATAACTCACAAAGCCGTGCTGTTAAGCGTGTATGAGAGAATGTTCTCTCTGTGTGTTGGGGAGAGAGAAAGAAAAAGAGAAAGGGGGATCTCCGGGGTTCTCTCTCTTTGTTCGGTGTAAGATGAGAATCATCCTGAGTCACTTTTTCCATCCAAGAATAAAGCTGAAGACAGTGATTATCCTCTGTGAGTGAGAGAGAGGGAGAGAGAGACCTTGAGTGGAGCATCTGGAATTCCTACACACACACACACACACACACATACATACACACAAATGTAGTCATTAATTGTTATCACTGACAGAAATCAGACATAAACAATTAACCGTTGTTGCCAGAATAATGAAGATGCACACACACACATACAACTTCTTCAACAACTAGGCCCCAATAATTTGTTAATACTGTATAAAAACACGTCAAATATTGAACCTATTCAACCTTGCCTAACAACACACATTTGTGCTTTGTCTGTTTCACACTGTCATTTTGTTTTGCAAAGAAACTGTCGTAAATATTGGACGTTGAAGGAAACATTGATCCTTCTCACCCCTACCCTTCTGTTGAATCTGCTCTCTGTATTTTGTGGGACTGTCATCTGAATTATGAGCAGGATACAGATCGTGTGTCTTTAAAACGATATGAAAATATGTGCATGTGGAATAAGGATAAATGAACTAGACATCCTAAAAAAAAGACAAGAAAGTGACATATATTGTGTGTGTGTGTTCCTTCAGCTAGTTATATGTTCCAGAACATGATCAATCGAACAGACCTGTGACCTCGTTTCAACTGTAGGGAGCAATCACATGACACAACGCATGCTGTGTGTGTGCGTGCATGTGTGTGCGCAGTATATGTCCATAATTAGAGAGTTGGTGCACTGGAATGGGATGGATGTCTGTTATTGGCCATGCTCACTTCAGATCAGACACGTAAAGCTCAAACAGCAAATCCCTCTTGGCTTCTTATGTCAGCCTGAGATTCAGAGGTGTGACCTCGGAGCTGGGGGGGTTTAGTCCTCTCTGTGTTGTGGCTGACATGTTTGCTAGGTAACCAGACAATAATAGCTTTTTGTCGTGAATATGAGGAAAAAGCACGTGCCTGATGAACTTGGGGGGAAACGGAAAGAAAGGAAGAATGTTAATCCAACTCAGTGCAGTGTGTGTGTGTGTGTGTGTGTGTGTGTGTGTGTGTTGGTCTGGGATATGCAGTTTCACTGCTGAGAGACACACAGAAAGAGGGAGGAGGAGACAGGACTGTTGTTGAGGTGTCTGTCCGGTCTCTGCTCTGGTTCACGCGCAGCCCCACCGTCTGGTTCCTGTGCAGTTTTGAATGGAGGAATCCGCTTATCATCACACACTTGGTCAGAAAAGTCAGTTCTACTACACACACACACACACACACACACAAACACACACTTATCACATGGAAGTTGACGTCATGGTCCCGATTAACGCTTTTAACAGGCAGCATTTTTACACTTTAACTCTTTATACTTACTGAAGAACAAATATTTTGTGGCATGGTGTAACACACACTCACACACTGTAACACACACACACACACACACACACACACTCAGACAGCCACGCAGAGATGGAAGGAAGTGCCTGACAGACAGAGGGAATGTAGGAATTTAGCACAAACCTTATATAGCCTAATGAAACAAGCTTTAAGACTGAAGGCTTACAGACACACACCTGTGGACACACACACTTTTCTCAAGAGGGAGTGTTAATTTAAGGAAAGGTTTTGGTGAGATTAATGTCAGAGCAAACTTCCTCACAGTCTCCAGAGATCAGAGGGAAAACACTCTAATGTGTCTAATGTGTGTGTGTGTGTGTGTGTGTATGTGTGTATGTGTGTGTAAACATTTCCATAAAAAACGGTGGGATTTATGGCCTACCTTCCCAGCTGCGGTTAAAGGCTGTGTGTGTCTCTGTGTGTGTCTGCACGTGTGTGCAGGTTTTTGAGTTGATTGAACATGTAGGTGGTTCTCAACATTACCACAGTAGTACCAGAGTAATAGAAACATTAAATATACCCACACACACTCACACGCGCACACACGGCATGCATGTTGGAGAGAGAGAATTTTTAGAAACAACTTATATTTTTAGAAACAACTCTATACATTCAGAACAAGATGCAAAACCTTCTCACACAGTGAATGAAGTACTCACAGAGAAAGACATGCACACACACACAGGCACACAGCCTATTTCATTGTGCAGGCTCTCATTCATTAAATTATGCTGTGGGGTAGTTTAGAGCACCTAACCCCACCTAAACCCACAGACACTCAGGCCTGTTCCTAACTTCTAACCTCTGACCCCATCCTACCTCAAACTCTAAATGAGACTCTCAAACCAACCAAAGGCTTAATTTAGACTCTAGTACACACACACATACACGCACACACATCTCACAAACAAGTAATGACATATCATACATAATTTCCCTACACTACATTAAAAGTCTTACTGTATAAATAGAATTACAATATTCCTTTCATTTATGTATTGTATTGATCAGCTTGTCATCGATATTGCTGATGTCAGCCACATCATGGAGAGAAAGCCGACTGCATAAATGGTGCATGTAGGTCAGTCCAGGGTTCTCCGTGGGTTTGTGCACTCACATCTTTATCCAGTTGGCACTGAAAACTACATCCATTTAATTAAAATTTTCTATATCTAAACCAAACCCTAAGGCTTACTAGTTACTGCTGTAACTAGTTCCAGATTAAAAAGTTCATGATATAAAATCAACATTTCTATACATATGCCTGCATGTAATTTCACATGGTGACACAGTGTGTGTGTGTGTGTGTGTGTGTGTGTATAGTGGCTTTAGGTCAGTACTTGTGGGCACTAGACAGTTACTCTGTGTGTGACCATCTATGTTTAGCAGGGTGTGTTTATGTACTGCGGTAGATGTGATGTGGCCTTGCTTTACTCCTAGCTGTGCTTTTGACTGGCATGTGGGCAGTGGCGGCCTAGCGGGTAAGGAGGCAGCCTCGTAATAAGAAGGTTGTCGGTTCGAATCCTGATCAGCCAAGGTGCCTCTGAGGTGCCACTGAGCAAAATACCGTCCCCACACACTGCTCCCCGGGTGCCTGTCATGGCTGCCCACTGCTCACCAAGGGTGATGGAAAAAAGCAGAGGACACATTTCGTTGTGTCACCGTGTGCTGTGCTGCAGTGTATCATAATCACTTCACTTTCACTTTCATGTGTGTTTGTGAATGAGCTTTCCGGCTCTGAGTGTTTTATCCTCCATTGCGTTGAGAATTGTGTCCATCTCTTGCAGTCCAAAAGAAAACGTGTGTGTGCACACTCTGCCAGGCAGGCATACACAGATGTCTGTGGTTCTGTAGACCATGGGTCTCGTGCCTGTGGTTTCCGTGGAGACAGAACTGCTGGTTGGAGATGGTAGCTAGAGTTACACAGTGGTGCAAGGACAATCGTAATTACAGATGGTGCACATGGCTACACACACACACACACACACACACACACATATATTGTTTTTATGAAAAAGTTATGATTTGATGATCCTTATGGCTTTGAGGTCAGCAAGTGTAAGTAATAGTAAGGTAATTTTCAATTTATCAATTTATATTATTACTGCTGTCAGAACAGCCTTGCTTACCTTGATTAAATCTGCAAAAAGAAAGCGCGTTTAAGGCGTCATTTGGACTCTACTCCGTCTCTGCATTCCTGAGCAGCTGCTACTTGGGTGAAATTAAGGTCTGCATGTGGCAGGACTGTGTGAGACGGTTGAAGGGGTTGGGGTGTGCAACGGGTGTGTAATAAAGATCCTGCCCAGAAAGATGATTAGTGTCCTGCTGACTGGGTGAGACAGAGAACAGAGCAGGAGGGGAAGCATTCCTAAGACTTCAATTGGACATTTTGTTTCTGGACATGCATGTGCAGTTTGTGGGTGTGGGTTATGTTATTAAGACTTGTTTAGCTCTCTTTTATTAGCAATGATAAAATTTGCAGTTGCACTACTGTTCAAAAGTGTAGGGCCATTTATAGTTACGCAACTAGTTTTTGTTGCTTCTTTAATGAGTGCAACGTTTTTTAGCTGTACTGTATTGCAAAATAATCAGTGAAGATGTAAAAGAAACAGACCTGCAATAGTGAACACAACCTTCCATTGGAACTCAAGCCTAATTCATGCTGAAAATGTGCCACCCACATGCTGAAATATGGCTACCTTCAATTCATTAACAGACATTTCCTGCTACCATGGTCATTTACAGCATTAAGCATGATTGGGAAGTTTATTATATATAAGGAATATATGTGAAATCTATCTATCTGCCTACTACCCAGCTGCTCTGTGTCCTAAATATCAATAACACGGCACTCTGCATTTTACTTTGGACAGTAATACCATTTTTTTCATTTATCTCTTTTCTTTTTAGGCCTATTTGTGTCTATTGTGTGTCTGTCTTTTTAAAAAGTATTATTTATGCTATTTATTTGATTTCATTAGATGATTTCATTTAGTTTAGTTTTTTTTATCATGATATTCAAACAATTGTAACTGTAAACCGTAACTGTAACTGCAAACAATTATTGCAAACTTTACATTTTTTCAGACAATTCATGATATTTAAATCTGCCAAGGTAGGATTGTTCAGATCACAATAACAATGTTTTCATTGAATCACAGAATTCAAAGCAGAAATGTCCACATTCAAATTATCTGTGGATTGCTTAAGAAAGTCAAATGGCAGCATTTGTCATTGCATGAGAAAAGAATGCTTTAACTCTTGCCAAAGCCCTGAATGAATCCTGGCAATAACAGCAAGCTGTACATAATGTGTATGTCATGAAGATGTGATGAATGTGGTTCACCTGACTGCCTGAGTTTAAAGCAGAAAATGGATTCACTCCAAAAAAATTCACTTTTCCTGAACTTCCCTTTGAAATGACCTGGAACGGTTCACAGTGGAAGTACTGTAACCAATCAGGTCAATGCAGTCCAATGCACTTAAGCTGCCAGCATCAGTCAGAAATGAGATCCTAAAACCAGGTGTCTTGTCATGATAGGAAGTCCCTTGATGTGGATGTGTGTGTGTGTGTGTGTGTCAGTGAAGAGAGAAAACACAGCTGTATGTAATTGAAATCCAAAAAGCATCCCCTTACATGGCATCCATCCACATGGTGTGTGTGTGTGGACGTTCATGAACTGGCTTTTTAACTGTGTGTGGTCTTGGCTTTTTGACACTTGATCCTCTTTACCTGTATGTGTGTGTGTGTCTGCAGGTGGTTTGACTCTACTTTATTCAGATTTTTTCCACCTGGTTTGGATCATGTGTGATTCGCTTTGGTTAGTTTCACTGTTGGATTTCGGTGCTCTGATTGGCTGAACTGCAGTGCAGAACTGTTTGTGTGCGGAAACGTTCTGTTTCTGTCTTTGTGTGTGCTTTGTGGTTTACTGTAAGGTCAGGTATAAGTGATGTGTTTATCTTTCTTAAGACTCATCCGTTTGTGTGGTCTGACCTCAAGACCTCTGACCAGCATGTGTTTGTGTGTGTGTGTGTGTGTGTATGTGTGTGTGTGGTGTAATTGTATGCTTGTGGCATTTTGGAAGGAAGCAGCTGTAGCTGTGGTGTGAATGTATGGTCAGTGAGTGTGTGTGTGTGTTTGTGGGATGTAAAGTATATGTGGTAATGTCAGATACCATACCATATTTATAGTGCCGGTCCCCTATTAACTCCCGTTAGGGGTCGCCACAATTGACATGGCAAAGGTTTTATGCCGGATGCCCTTCCTGACCACCACCAAAATGTAACCGGGCTTGGGACTGAAATCAAGAAATACAGTGACTGGGTCGCTGGTCCTTCTGTTGATTAAGCCAATTTATGTATTTGGTTACTGATCCACAATTATTTATACAATAATATATATATAATATATACACATACTATTATATATTAATATATTAGTATGTTAAATATGTATATTGTCATTCAGGTGTGAGATATTTATGTTATTCACACAGGGTACAATATTAAACCTCCATATACAAAACTGTTCCTTTCAGTTGATCGTACCTCAAAAAGTACAGGACAGGTCCTTTGTGATACCATGTTGTACCTTTAAAGGTATGCATGATTTGCACCACATGGAAATGATGCCAATGTACAAACAAAAATAGAATGGCTAGTGTATTTGAACAATTTTTCCAAAAGTGGCTGATGTTCATGTTTGTAAAAGTATTTTACAAAAGGAATGTACATGTATACATAGCTCAGTGGTCTAAGACTCTATGCCTGTAAGTTGAAGGTTGCCAGTTTGAGCCCAGCCTCCCCACGTCTGTGACTCCTTATGCAAGGTCTTTAACCCCTCACTCGCCGAGTAACACAACCAGTGTGCTGACCTTTGCAGATAACTACACCATGCTTATGTGTAAATATCATTTTAAATTCGTCATATCAGGTACACAATTGTGCCTTAAATGGTACTGATGACTAAGGTACAAAAAAGTACCTGCCAGGATAGGTACATTATTGTTCTGTGTGCCATATAGGTACACAGTGGTACTTCCATTTCTCTGTGTGTATAAGTTTAGGACTGCAGCCACTGACCCCTGCTGAAGACGTGTAATTTAATACGGTTCTGAAGCCTCCCACCCGCTGTGGGTTCCGCTCCCGAATTCTCCTGCCTTTATGGCCTTGGTCCTCACTGGGCTATTAATTCCTTGTGTGTTCTTAGTCTTTACCAGCTGTAGGACTTGTCCAGATGGCCAATTTCTTTTTAAGATTCCTGTGCATTTAAGGGGTTAACTGCCACCCTTGCCAACCGCCCTTAGCTATCCAGATATTTATTTAGGTTTAGCCTAAAGGGTAATTTAAGATGAAGTCTTTTCTTCATCAGTTTTCTACATCTGAATGAATTTGGGTACCGAATTCATGAGTATGTGCATGTGTGTGTTACCATGGTACTGGTGTAGGAGTTCAGATTTGTGTGACAAGCTGTGCTGGTTCTTTTTTCATTGCTTGGAATTTTACTAATTCATCTATCAATCCATCCATCTGTCCATGTGTTTAATGGTGAATAGTTTGCTTTTTGTGTTGCTGGTATTAAATTGTTGTCTTTTTCTCTTATTCTCTCTAGTGGAGCCTGCCGACCTCTTGAAGATTTTAGATTTTCCCAGTTTGCCTGAAGGTGTAACAAAAACCACAGGGTTCTGCTCACACAGGAAGTCTTCTAAAGGACCTGATGTGGCCTACAGAGTAACGAAGGATGCCCAACTCAGCACCCCAACCAAGCTGCTGTTCCCCTGTGAGTAACACACACACACACACACACACACACGCACAGTCAAAGCCTTATCTCTGTCAGTCAGTTGTGTAACTGCGGTTTGAAGATCCAGTTCCCTCACATCTGCACTGAACCCAGAACAGAGAAAAATGCGCAGTCTCCTGCTGGTACACCGGCGTGGGGGGGGGCAGAGCTGGAGACCCTGAATCAAATAAAGACGAATAACTGCTCTTCCCTTGCTGATGTGTGCAGTCATGCTCACCATTTAGGAAATGTGGTGCTGTGCCCAGAGAAACATCTGACACACACACAATGAATCTGGAAATCAGATCTGAAATCACTTCGCAAATGTAATGCCCACAAAGACAGGAAAGTCTGAGATTGCAGTAATATTTGTGACACGATATTAAATATGTGTGTTTTAGAGTATCCCGCTGTGCTGCTGGGATTCTAGAACATAAGTTCTAGAACATAAGCTCAGTACAGTTTTCAATTTTTAGATGTTTTGGGTGAAAGACTGTAAGAATTAACAAAACTGGTTTTGACCAGTTTGTGCTGGGATGTGGCCCAGCGCAGGTCTAACTCCCGAACTGGGAGTTGTCATCAGCACTGGACTTTCTCAGCTGGACCATTGTCGCTTGCATAATGTATTCCATAAGTGGGAATGAGGTCACTATTAATACAGTACGTCACCCAAAGACATGGTTGTAATTACTAAACACACACTGAACAACTTTGGATAAAACACATTGCCCAAGTCTGATCTGGGTGGTCTTCACGTGCTCACACACACACACACACACACAGACAAAAATGACATCATCATAAGCGTTCGTGAGTCTGTTGACAAATTTGTAAACAACAGCATATATACACATACTCACACTCACACTCACACACACACACACACACACACACACACACACACACACACATTTGCTCCCAGCCTCCCTTCCTCTCTTCTGTTCATTGCTTTCTCTTCTTCCTCTACCTCTTTTTCCTCTCCAGGGATTCCTCTCTTTTAACTCTCTCTTTTAGTTCCTGCTGGACCCATGGCAGCCCTGAGAGGTAACACAGTCTGGTGGGATGGTGGGCAGCACCAACTGTCAGCTCGTCTCAGTTTGCACCAAGTTTCTCCTAACTTTTAGTTTCATGTTTTTGCTCTGTTTTCTGCATCGTCTCCATTTTCTCCCCATCTGTCTGCTTGGCAGATTAGCTGCATAGGAAGTGAGGGATTTTTGGGACGCTGTTCTTCTGTTGCCAGGGAGACACATGTTCTTCTAGTTACTGTACAGTACTTTGGCTGCTACGGCAACACTCGTCCTTAGATGTTCTTCCTCGTCACAGTCAAGCATCCACGCACACGCCCATACACATACACACACACACACACACACATATGAATACACACATATGTGTTGATGCATTCTTACTGTATACAGTAATACAGCAAAAATACAAATTAAGCCAAAACATTTTGTGAACCATACTATTTGTATGGCTCTTTATTTACATATTTTTGTAATTAGTAAATAAGCAATTATCCAGGTCATGCCAGCACCATTTGTGTCCTTAGTTTTACAAAATTTTTTTGAGGTCCTCAACCCTAACCTAAACACACACTTCCTCTTGTAATATTTTCCTAAATCAGCCTTTTTAATCCTCTCCTGCTCCCTTCTTTCATCCCAGTGTTTATCATGACTTTTTCGATTATGTCATTTTTTTTTCACATATGCCTTCATTTTTTTTTCTGTGTATTACAATATAATGGTTTATAATAAACAATAACCATACACTAAGAGTTATAAGTAACTGTCCCTTATCCATTTTTCCCTGCAGCCTCTGCATTTCCTGAGGATTTCTCCATCCTTGCAACAGTAAAGCCGAATCAAGGCAGCCAGTCCTTCCTGCTGTCTGTGTATAATGAGCAGGGGATTCAGCAGCTTGGGCTTGAGGTGGGCCGCTCTCCGGTCTTCCTGTACGAGGACCACCAGGGCAAACCGGGACCTGAGGACTATCCGCTGTTCAGAGGCATTAACTTGTCTGATGGAAAGTGAGTCTCTATCACATGCACACACCCATTGGGATATACTCAGCCCAGGAGAGTGATGAAAAGTCTTTATTTCGTTGTGCATTAAGACTCAAGTTTTGAAATGTTTAGACAACTTTCTCTTAATAATCTTAATAGACCTTTTGGTGTATTAATCTCTACTCTCCTTTCTGTTGTGTGCTTGCGTGTCTGTAATAGAGAGAGAGAAAGAGAAGCAGAAAAGTGTCACCATGGTCTGGATGGTCAATTCTGCTTGGCTGATGCATGCGCCTTAAAACACTGCATTTCCAATTATATACAACTCTGAATGAGTTTGTAACATATGTTCAAATAATAAACAAAAAAATTATTTTATATAATTTTGGTAAGTGATCATGGTATAAGTGGCATAATCCATGACAAGGTGTTATTTGAATGTGATGTACTGTGACTATCCTCCACTCGATAAGGTTTAGCCGCTCCTGGCCGAGCCTCACTGTCTCAGCTCATCATATCAGGTTGTCTGTCAGTAACATCAAACACAGCCTGCTGCTTAATCGGTCCGGTCTGATGATGAGACTCCTGCTCACTAATATGTTGTGTCTGCACCACAGAGGCCTGCACAGGTGCTGAGTTTACAGCACATTCTAATCATCCACATCCCCCTAAAACACACACACTCACACACAGTGCTTATTATAAATCTCTCAGATCTCAGATTTTCATTGTGCTCTTTAAGACAATGTGGGAGTGTTTAACCATGTCACACCAAGTACGTCTTCAGGACATTCAGAAATAAACAGAACCACTGCTTGCCATTTTTCTGTATTTTGGAGAGGAGAACAAACCACCGAAAAATAAATCCAGAAGACAAACTTTAAACTAGATTTAAAATTGGAGGAGCCCATATTGATTATTGACAGCTCTCGCACACTCTGTAATGCAATGTCTTGTCTCCTCACTTTCATGATCTGTTTCTTCCATTCTCTATGTCTGTGATACCCTTATTCTTGAGGACATCAGTGACCATCACAAATGTAACTTCTCTTATAGTCATCTCAGGACCAAGTCCATTACCACAACAAACATATATATAGATTGCTGCCTGTTTAATTGAGCCATTCTGATTGGTGAACATTTGCCAAGACATGATGGCAAGAGGGACCACGGGGTTAACTAAGACACCAAACGAAGAGACAAGATCAACACGATCTGCTCCCGGAGTCACACCCACTCGGGTGAAGAACACTATCTGCCACCTGAATCATACTGACTCGGCAATCGAGCATACCCCAATGCAACCAAACACACATGTGTGACCAGGCATACCTACAAACAGATACAGAACAGGTACATAAACCCATACATGACCGACACCAGACCAGACAAAACAACAATGACACATGAGGACCTTTCATAGAGGGGGAAACAGGTGCAAGGGCGGAATGGGCGTGGCTTGGGATGAGTTGATTGAGTTGTTTCTGCTTTTATTCCCTGGCCTTTTCCCTGGTCTTTACTGTGGATGTCAGATCACAGGAAGGAAACCATGTACTGGGTCACATAATGGATCCACAGCACACTCTCTTAAAGTTATCTGGTTATCTTTTAGAAAGGTGTCTTGTGTGGATGATGACCTTGCATTTTGTGTGTCCTGGCAGGTGGCACCGAGTGGCCATCAGCGTTCACCAGCAGACCATCACACTCACCCTCGACTGCAAGAAGACCATCACGCGCACACTCGCCCGCAGCCCCCACCCCATCATTGACACCAAGGGCATTGTTGTGTTCGGAACCAGAATCCTGGATGAGGAGGTCTTTGAGGTGAGTCAACAAATCCTGAGTTTCTGAGGGGTTTATGCACTGTAAAAAGTGAACCCTGGCTACTGTAAATTGTTTTTTTTTTTTTTTTAAGTTTTAGCCAGTTTTAATTTTTTTCGGTGTAGGGCCTATTCTGTTTGCGTACAGCAGTGTTTTTTTTTATTTTCTTATGATTTTCAAATTGGTTTCATTTTGCCAAAGTATGTGAAATCTTGCATTAGTTTTGTTGCCGTTAGTGCTGTTAGCTGTGGTTTTCCTGTTTTGCCTTTTTGTATTTTTGTATCGGGACTGTAAATTAGCGTGTTAGCCATTAGCGCACAGTTGCAGCCATGTACAGTGACCGTTTAGCAGTTAGCATGGGGCTGTCAGCACTCTGCCGTGAAGTGTCAACATGGAGGTGAGAATTGGTGAGATACAAATATTAGTGTTAGCTTGTGAGTGTGCCAGCCTGTTTGCCAAGGTGTGTTTTACAGAGGGTATTTAGAAGATGTGGGGGAGGAAATTGTCCACCCGTTTCATCGTTCTGTAGTATTTAACTGCAGCGTTTCTTGTTGGTTTTCTCTCAGGAGTCACCTGGTTGACAGATGAGATTATTACTTTGTAGGCTACCACTACCCATTGGGTATGTTTCCCGACCGTCACGAATTTTGATATGATTTTGATATGTCCCTTCCAGGGCAGCTACTGTCCGGTTTTCCAGTCACATCCTTGTCGGCCAATTATAGACTACTGTAAGCATTGCAACACTCATTCTATCATTGCTATGTGTGATAGACTGTTTGAGGGGTGTCAAGCTCCCAGCACGTGGGTCACATCCTGCGAGATTACTTTATATAGATCAATTATTATGGCCTGGCAATAAGAAGCGCTGATAACACACAAACTACAGATCCCACAATGCAATGCTTCAGTTGCCTTGTCGAACGCAATCTTTACACTGCAGTTGAACCTGTGCAGGAGCAGTTTCCACTAGGGATGATTTCCTTTTCGATCTGATACCAAGGAAAATAGATTTCCGTGGAATTCCTTTTGGTGTTGAGAAAGTTGGCAACTGTGCTATTGGCCGTGTTATTGGGATTGTGTAAACTGAATGTTTACAAATAGAATTTTGGCAACCTCACAACATCAGCACAGATAAAATTGTGCCGCCCTGCATTCTCTAGCGCCCCTCCAAGGCGGTCACAGGCGGTTGATTTAGATCAAATGGAATGAAGGCCACATGTTTGCGTGCCATTGTCTCCATGAGCAACGTCCTCAGGGAGTAAGAGCTGTAAGAGCTGTCAGGTTCGGGCTCAATTTCATTTCAGTTGGGTTCTGTCAGCAAACACAAACTTCTGGTCTATAGTATCCATCCTTTGCGTATGATTCGCTGCTTGTTTTGGTGAATACTATGTCATGTACAATTAGAATGAATAAATAAAAATTATTAAATGTTGAGGTGGTTATTTATGTGGGTGGTAGTGGACTAGTGGGTAAAACACTCGCCTATGAACCAGAAGACCCAGGTTCAAACCCCACTTACTACCATTGTGTCCTTGAGCAAGACACTTAACCCTAAGTTGCTCCGGGGGGGGTCTGTCCCTGTAACTACTGACGTTAAGTCGCTCTGGATAATGGCATCTGATAAATGCTGTAAATGTAAATATATATATTTTTAGGGGTCCCAAAATAACCATAAAGGAGACATAGCTGTTTTGTTATACTTGTGGGTGTGACAGATTGTCAGGAGGAGGTTCAAAACGTAAAGGGCATGAGAGCTGTCAGTCATCACTATAAGGTCCTTGTAGTCGAAAAAGGAGTGATTTTTCATGAAATCTGCAGGACACCCTGAATGCTCGTGTAGACCCTGTTGCCTTTGTTAACTCAAAAGCCTGGACGTTGTTTTCTTTGGATTTATAGCTTTTTCCATCTGTTTTTGTATGCCAAGTGTCTTAAAAGCACAGTGTTTAAGTAAGAATGAGGAATGTTTTAGGTTGGTTTACTATTATATTTTAGTGTTCAGGTTTGATCAGCATTTACTACATTGTTAGAAATGGATAAAGGAGTGTTCATCTAATGTTCTCTGGGGTTTGTTGAGGGTTCTGCCCCAGGAAGCCACCAGAACTCCCATTAACAGAGCCTAGTTTGCACTCTGTATTCTTGTTACAAGACTTCAGCTATGAATGAGCTAAGTGTGTGTGTGTTACACTTCCCTTACCCCCTGCTGATGTTTAGGGGTTCCAGTAAATTCTGTCCAGTTGACATCATCATCCTCACCATCTTCGGTAGCAGCAGTAGTTAATGCTCCCCCATTTAACAGCCAGTGACACATACACACACACTTCTAACACTCAGCTTTTCTGACCAGCAGCAAAAAAAAACAGAAAGCCTATAATCTCACCACTTACCCCCACATCAAATGTGTTACTGTGGGAATGGCACCCTTTTTGTTGTGGGTTTTTTGCGTTGTTCTGTGTATATGTATGTGTGTGTGTGTGAGTGTGCATGTACAGGCACACACTTTTATGTGTTAGTGAACTGCAGCCAGGTCTGTGTGGAAAATGCAGCCTGTATTTTCCAGAGCAACATCTGGCCATCTCCCATGATCCTCTGCTGGCTCTCACTCTAGACATCATCAGAAAGGTGGCCGCCATGAAAAGAAAAAATAAAAAGAAAAAGACTTAAACGCTAAAAGACCCAGAGTATTTTATTTAAGTGTCTGGCTATGTGAGCTAATTGAATTGTGTTAAAAGCTTGTGAGTTTCCAGTGGATCTGCTTAAACAAACAACCTGGGCTCTGTAAGAGACATGCAGAAACATTCTTCAGCTCTGAGAAGTCCTTTATGTTATTTTAATCAGAGAGCAGAAACAGAACAATTCTACAGAAGTGAGCGTTCTATAGCTTTTAGTTTTGTAGTTCATTATTTGGCGGTTTGATGTTTACATTCATGTTTGTGTGATGTCTGTATGTAGGTGTGTATTTTTGTGTGAATATGCAAATATTGGGTCTCTCTGTGTGTATGTCTGATCATGTCCCCTTGTGTGTGCCAAGAAAAGTGGTGTTGAGGCAGAACTACGGAAATGATTGACGGAGCGACTCAAACACATACACACACATGCACAAATACACACTTAACCCTTGTGTGGTGTTGGAAACTGTCTGACTCATTTCAGGTTTACCAACTGAAAAGTGTGCAAATTAAAAAAAAGGTGAAACATTTGCTGACTTTCAACATACAGCATAACATGTTTTGCTTCCCCTTCACAAGATTCACAAGAATGCTACACATGCCTGTGGCCTGTGTGCACCACCCTCGTCTGAGAAATGGTCTTGAGACGTTTATGGCTCTCTGCTCACTGTCTGTTTTCCCATCTCTTCTCGAGCTTATCTGCCTGGAGACGGATGAGGGGATTCCGCTGCTTAGTCAGTCCGGTACAGCCAGAGACAGGCATGATTACAGAGTCGTAATCAGTGCCAGACACGTCTCTGTCTCTTTCTCTCCTTCATTCAGAGGCTATGACCTGGGGCGCAAGTGCGGCTGGCACTGGAGTGGAAGAGGCCGCTCGGGAGCGGGAGATAGACAGGGAAGAAACAGGATATACTGTGGAGCACTGGTAGGAAAAGGTAGCAGGATGTAATCATGTCGGACGGGCGTGGGTTGGGCCGGGAGCGGAGGCATTGTCAGAGGACGTGATGTAATCGGAAACAGGAACAGAACTGGCGGTTGGCAACATCAAGATCTAACAATAATCCAAAGGGCAGTGCGGAGAGTGTAGTCAGGGGTGAGATATGGTCAGATCAGAAGAAAAGGCCTTACAACAACGTGATACGGGGTCGATTAATAAGTTCGCATTGTAGCCTTGTTGCGTCGTCTTTTTATGTCTGCACTTGACCTCTGGCCGAAGCCCTTCTGAGTCAGTGAGGCGGGGGGGTTACAGAGCGCTACTTGTCGGCCAGGCAGATGGGCGGCAGCCATTACAGAACCTTCCCCGCACTGGACAGGCCCGGAGCCGCTGAATTGGTGTTGTGGAATTCCTGGAGGAGGATCGGGACCAGGATATCTTGTCGAGGGACTCGGGGCCGTACCCCTCCCAGTCAACAAGGTACTCAAAGCCACAACCATGCTGGTAGACAGGCAGACAGGTCAGAACTTCACCAAGGCTGCCAGTGGATGATGGGCGGCAGGTAACAGGGGAGGCGAGAGGGAGACGTGGAACATGGGGCTGAATCTGAGGGACCTGGGCATGGGCTAGCAGGTAGGCCACAGGGTTGACGTGGCGGTGGACAGCAGGTCCTTGTCACTTTGTCACTTTTAAACTTACCTCTGTTGCACTACATGGTTTTGCACTCTCCACCATGTGCCCTTATTTGTATATTGTGTTTTTAAAACTGTATATTGTGTTTTAAAATTGTATTTATACCTTTGTATTTAATGTTACTGTTTTGTATTTAATGTTACTTGTAAGCACCATGGGTCTGAGAGTAACGTAATTTCAATTCTCTGTATGTCCTGTACATGTGGCAGAATTGACAATTAAAGCTGACTTTGACTTTGACTTTGACTTGATAGGGCCGGCTGCCATGTAGTCATTGATGTCAACCAGGGTTTCCAGCCACCAGAAGACTCACTGGATCAGCTCTTGGGTGTGCTGGTGCCCAGGCTGTCCGACCAGTGAGTCATGGTGGGCTCAGTGCAGCACCAGTGGTTGGATAGTGGAGGGGAAGTACCTGCCGATCTGAGCCGAGGGGATGATAGGTTCTGGTGAGAGGTTTTGGTCCGCCTTGATGTTTCAGGACCCTGGGCAGTACGAGAGGGCATATTAAATTCTAGAGAAGAACAGTGCCAACCTAGCTTGTCTGGGGTTGAGACGACGTGCCTCCCAGATGCCAAGTTCTTTTGGTCTGTGAGTACAAGGAATGGGTAGACAGCTTGAATTTGACAGCTAGAATTTCCCAGTTGCTGATTCCCATAGTTACTTTCAGCCAGGCTGAGACGCCTGGAAAAGACAAGGCACAGGGATGCAGCTTGTTGTCCGACGGTAGTCACTGAGAGAGGATCACCTAACTTGATGAAAAGCCTGTTCTCTAGCTGCCATTGGATGATGGTGCAGACGTAGGAGATGGGGAATTCAAGGACGTATTCAAGAGCGGGAGGATGTACCAGTTCTTCTTAGTAATAGCGCTCAGCTTCATGTAGTCGATGCATGGCCTCAAACCTCTGTCCTTCTTCCTCACAAAAAAAGAATGCTGCAGGGGACATGGATGGCCAGATGATACGACTGGTGTGTATGTTTGTGTAGGGAGAGCGAGAACAGGCGGCTGCTAGGGGGCAAGAGGAGGTTGATGGCAAGGTCGTAGGGTCAATGGGGGGGCAGAGTAGCTGCATGATCCTTATTGAATACCACAGCGAGGTTCACATAGCAATCGGGCATCTCCTACAGCGGGGCATGGTGGTTCGGGTGTGGCTCCGGGGGCGTTGTCCAGATGGTGGAATGGGGCAAGGCTACCAATGTGTCTTGGTTTAGGGGGCGTGGCTTGATCGTGGAGGATCGATGTCTGCACTTGACCTCTGGCCGAAGCCTTTCAGGTTACCGTGCGCCACCCGCTGACCAGGAGGATGGGCGGCAGCCATGACACCATCTCTATTTCTCTCCTTCTAGTCCACTTTTACATTCTATTCTTACATAGTACTTTATGTATTGAGGATATGCTTTAACTGATTCCTCTAAAAATATATGTATTTTCTTGCATGAAGACATTTAATATAAAAAAGGCAATAAAATTTGTCTTTAGTTACTGTTAGTAAAACAATGTCCCCTACTGAACACTGCTTTAGCACGTCGTGATCAAACTTTTGTTGTCAAGCACTAGTCTAGCAACACGGTTTTTCACATTTCTGTACCAGTTACCTGCCCGATAATCTACTTGATGTGGACTGAAGCAAGAATAAAATATTTGAAGTGAAGTGCGTTGTTGTTGTTGCTGGAGTAGCGCTTGGTGTCGTTGTTGATGTGTGTCCTGTTGTTGCTGGAGGGTGTGTTGTAGGGCTGAAACGATTATTCGAGTAACTCAAATGATTTGATTACAAAAAATGTTCGAGGAAAATTCTTTGACTTGAGGCTTCGTTTAATTAGTCACCAAAGTCCATCTATTATCGTATCACGCCCATTGAGCTACGCAGTGCGGAGCTGTGCAGCGCCGGTATCATTGTTTTACACGGACGGTTTTAACTGTAGTGCATTTCAAAGATTTAAGGAGGCGCAATGTATTGGCGGAAAAATTAAGATACCGGTGTGCGTAAAAGGCATAAAATGTCTAAAGTGTGGGACCCTTTTACGCTGCGTAAGGTCGACAACGTAGTGCAGTGTATACACTGTAAAGCAGACCTCGCTTACTATAAAAGTACTTTGTCAATGCCACAGCACCTTAACCGCACTTCTCCAAGCGGACTTGGAGCATCTACAAGGTATCGTATTTTTATGATTGCTAACTAACATTAGCGCATCCTAGAACGTACATTATTTGTGTTATGAGTCGATAGTGACGAGGCATGATAAGTAGCAACTGAGCAAATACACCAAGATCTCACTCATGTAATTCATCCCTCCCTCATGCACGCGCCACACACACACACACACACACACACACACACACACACACACACACAATTATAGGTTTCATCTTAAAACATGCCTTCCCCATACATAAGGTAGTAATAATACATGCAGCAGATGGACAAATCTACAGCATATAGATTTAGTTTTGGGCAAGTTTATAGCATTTGTTGCACAAATCAATGTTTTTTTTCTTACCCACAGTACATCACAGTGGCACAACCTTGCACATGCATTGCACACACATGCACTAAAACAAATTCACTCTCTCTCTCTTTCTCTATTTTGCACATAACATTGCACAAAGACAAACATTCTACCTACCTAACTCATCTGGATGCAACTGGAAACTGAACTTAATTGTTGAATTAAGTTGATTTTCATGTTGCGTAACACACTATTGATAGAGTTGTTTAAAAATGCAAAAGTATAATTTATCTGAATACTCGATTCCAAAAATATTCGATAGTTGCAGCCCTAGTGTGTTGCTTTAGCTGCAGTGAAGCCAGCAGCTGGCTAAGCGTGTATGACCTATCCGGTGGATCTACCGTGGTGGAAGATGGTGAACTCATCCTATCATAGGCTAGGACTTGGGGAGCAAGTGCAACTGGCACTAGAGTGGAAGATGTTGCTTTGGAGCCAGAGACAGGCAGGGAAGGAACAGCATGTACCATGGAGTACTGGCAGCTGGATGTAATCGTGTTGGACAGGTGTGGGTCGGGCCGGGAGCAGAGGCGCTGTCAGAGGATGTGACATAGTCGGGCACAGGAATAGAAGTGGCGGTCGGCAACATCGACATTAAACAATAATCCAAAGGGCAATTCGGTGAGCGTAGAGTCTACACACTGGAAGAAGGCAGTCGGAATGACATAGGGTCAGATCAGAAGAAACAGCTTACAACGTGATACAGGATCAACAAATGAGTTCACGTTGTAGCCTATTGTCTGCATAAACTAATGCCTCTGTAAATGTGTGTATTTTCTTGCATGAAGAAATTACATTTTAAATTAAACTTAATATGAAAAAGGCAGTAACGTAGTTACTGTGGCTAAGTTTAGAAAAGTAGAGAACATAGAGAATGTTACCCAATTATAACACAAATTTTGTGCATGTGTGTGTGTGTATGTGTGAGGATCAGGAGGAAAGGTGTGCCATGTCTGAGTTTTGGAAGCTGGGGGGATCCCCCTCCTTCTCCTTCCATTTCAGCCTTTGAACTGTGGTCATGTCTGATGACATCATTCGCCAGTTTCCACATGGCCGCTCAGCCACTGATGGGTCCTCCTGTGTGTGTTTGTGTCTGTGTCTGTGTCTGTGTGTGTGTGTTATGCAGGGCCAGGCACCAAAAGTAAATTAAAGGAGGTGGGAGTGAAGTAACACACCCACTCACATGAACACATTCACAAACTAAGACAAATGCAGACTCCATCAGGGAAAGCAGTAAAACTCAGTGGTCTTGGTCTGGTTAGGAGACCTTCACCGCATCATGGGAGATGGCTTTCTTCTTTTCCAGCCCAGCCTGGGGTGCCATCATCATAACTCTACCTTTAGACAATCTTTTTAGCTGAATTAGCACCAGCGGCCTGCAACACGAATAACAATACGAGTCATTTCATTGCATTACACTGCCATTGTCATACTTCTCTTGCTGCTGAGATGTTTTTCTGGCTGTGAAAAAATAAACGGTGGGAGCAGTGATTGAGCATTATTGAATCAAAATTTTCGTACATACAATGAGAGTAAAGGTGGTATAATTCTTATGTTCATTACAATTAATTTCTTGTTTTCCCATCAAGTCAGAGCTCCACATAGAGCGCTGGAATCTAGGAGATTCCTGTTCCTCACCACTTTTCCCCAAATGGCTCAGGTCTTACCCATATGATGTCATCTGCCTTGTCGGAACTTCGTGCTCCTCTGATTGGTTGACAGCACAGTCCCTGTAGTGCACTCATGTTACAGCCATTAACATAGCTCTAGCTCACACACTTTCTCTCGCACTCAGGTCATGTTAATGTCTCTCTCTCTCTCACACACACATACACAGTTAACATGGAGGTTCATGCTAGAGTGTTATACTGCAGTTTTTCTGGGCCAGGTGCATGTCCAGTTACTGAATCTTTAGAGGTGTTGAGCAGACAGGAGAGGAAGAAGGTGTGAAAGCATGTTTCCATGCACACGCGGCAGATTTGGAATGGTGGAAATGCACTTTTCCAGATGAGTTTCCATCCACAGTTAATGAGAAGACCTCAGTAATTCACAGCAGATGCCCTCCCCATTTTACCCACAATCCCACAGTCCTACTTTTGGGGGTTCCCTTGAAGGCCAACACAAACAATCCCATGATGCACTTCTGCCCCTCTTTTTCCAGCTACGGCAGGAAACAGAAGCGGAGGCCCAAATTCAAATTACCGACAATCCCTCTGGCTGAGACAGCCACCTTGGGCAAAGTAGAGAACAGAGTGAGAGAAGTAGGAGAGAGGGGAAGGGAGTGATAAATGGCAGACACCCTTGTTGCTTTTGGCAAAAACATTAGGGTCTTCAGACACAGCCACTGTGTGTGGGTCTGGGTGTGTAATGAGTATATTTGAGCTTATTTATGAAAGAAAAAAAAGATTTTGCTGCTTCTATTGTATGTTTCCAGAGTTTGATTTGCAGTACAAGCTTGGCAGAATGCTCAGTTTTTTTGTGGTTTTCTTTAAAATGGCTTGAATGTGCGTGTGCTTGTGTGTGAGTGTGTGTACAATTTCTGTGGCCAGCGGTTTGTGTTTCTGTAAGCACTGAGAGAGTGTGAGTACACGTGTGTGTATTGTGGCCTGTACGTGTGCCATGTTAATGTCTTCTGTGTTTTATGTGGTCCTAGTTTCTAGACACTGTGTGGGTACGTGGTCTGAACCTGTTTGAGAAAATAATGCATTTAATGCAGTCACTGCACAGGACCTTAAAGGTGTGTGTTGGTGAGGAGGACGTGGTCCCACTAGCAAACCGAAGGTGCTACATGACTTGATAATAATGAATATAATCAATTTTTCTTGCCAGTTGGACATATGTTTTTTTATTCAGCTTTTCATGGTTGTTTTGTACAATGTCTTGGACAGTAATTAAGTAAATGTAATTGGTTACTGTAGTACTGTCAGGATTTCTGGACATGGCGAGGAAGGAGGATGCTTAGGGGTTTATTACATGGATCACATGACAGGGGAAACATCACCAAACAACGACCCGATGAAGATCAGGCACGAACAGGGCAGCTTTATACAGGCAGATGCAGGGTCGAACAATCAGGCAACATAACAGACACAGGACCAACACGAAACTCCGGTCCGAACCCCGGATCCGGAGCAGCTCCTTCTAGATTCCTTCTTTTTCCTGACAATACCCTCCTGCATTCCTCTAGGCATGACTTCTAGTCCATAAAGGGGGGGAGGGGTTGTGCACGTTTTTTATGCCATGACGGTTGGTAGAGATAATATTTTAGGTGTGTGCTGGGAAATTCTCTGGGTGGAAAAAGACTGAGAAAGGGGAGGTAAACTTTTCCATAATGACTACTAAGAGGACAAATTCCAGGTCCGACCGGCTGAGCTGCCGCTCTCTGAACGGCGAAGCAGAATGGCCAAAGCACTCTTTACACCTATCGCCATTTCTAGCCACTGCAGGACCACAGACAGGCTAGGGAAACTCGTATCAATGTAAAATAATGCTATATATTCTTTGACTCGATGGGCACCTGTGTTTAAAGTCTCAGCGCTTTGTTCTTTAGCATGGTTGTTCTGTGTGGTTTTTGTTCTCATTACTGAGGGATCTATGTTCACAGTTGTCTGTTATTGGTGGTACAATTTCCTGTGTTATTTATTTCTTTTTTTTGTTCTCTGCTGTTCTTGAATGGTCTGTGATCTACCGCTCTTTAAATCAGGTACTCGCTTTATTCGTTTTCTCTGCATACCGTGTTTTTATCCATATCCATGTTCTGTTGCCTGTGCTTGGTTCTCCATGTCAAGAGTTCTCTGTGTTGGTAGCTCTCTGTGGTGAAACACAGCTGTGTTGACGTCACTCTGACAGCCGTCCAGTCTAAACAATTCAGTCTGGACTCCACTGTCTCTCTGGCAAACTGGAGTTTGTGTATGTGTGTGTATGTGTGTGCGAGTACATTCATGTGTGTGATTTAGAGAGATGGAAGAATAGAGACACAAAAAAAAGAGAAAAAAAAATGCTGGATCGGAAACAAGAAGACTGGATTAATTGCTTCTTAAAAAAAGTCTCTCCGTCTCTCTCTCTCTGCACGTGTGTGTGTGTGTGTGTGTGTGTGTGTGTGTGAGCATTTAATAAACCTTTTGACATCTTTATTTGTTTGGTGGGCCTCTCTGAGTTACTCTGTCATGCCCCCTGCTGGTGACTGAGTTAACAGATGGAAATGAAGTCAGTTTCCAATACCTGCTGTTCAGAGCTCAGGGATCTTAGTGTTTTTGAATATAGTGCGTTTGAAATCCTTGATGAATGTGTATTACCACTTTCCCCCATAATGACCAAATGGCTCAGGTCTTTGATGAGAGCATTTTGGGCAAATAAACCATAGAGCCTGACCACAACGTTGTGTAGAAATGTTTGGTGAAATGACACGTTTGCTATCTAACTGTCCAGATCTTCTCTTTGTGCTTGTCTCTGTGTTTCTCGCAGGTTGTAATTAAGTCTTCTTCTCTTGGCCTGTTTTTTGTTCTGAGATAATGACGTGACATCTCACCTCGCACATCTTCTGACTGTACTGTGTCTGGTGCTGAGCCCTTGCTGAGTTGTCATACATGAACAAAACTGGATGGATGTCAGCTTGATGATTGAGTTGAAGGCTGATTCACACTATGCGTTTGTTCCAGAACTTTCTGGATGCAGGGCAATTTCAGCGCTTCTGAGCGGTTCCAGTTTCTTCAGCCCCGCAGTTTGTAGTGTGCACCATGTGTGTATCCATGAACAAAGAGCAGAAACTATTGTGGACAGAATTCAGCAATGAATTGCCCACCTCTTCCTCCCAGCAGCTGGAACAGCAGCACAGTTGCAAAGCTGGATTTATGGTTCCATGTGTGTGTTTGAGGACACACTGTCATGAAAGTGTACACAGGGCTAAAGCATGGTGTGTACTGAGCTTATTTGCTTACAGAAACAGAGGTATGTCCAGTGTGTCTGCGCACGTTTATGAAATGTGTAATTGACTATCGTTTAGTGTGTTTTGTTTTTTTACATCTGATTGCCACAGAGGAGCAATATTTGTGCCTTTGGCATGGCGGTAGTTTACATGGGTGTGTGTCGTGTTTGTGTGTGCTGGTATGTGCTGTTGGCACAGTGGATGTCTCTGTTAAAATTTGATTTAGAAAGAAGGAGAGAAAAGATGACAGCTGAACTTAATGAACTCGAAACACACACACACGTCAGATGTATAGGAAGACACACTCACACATCACAGCTCCCCACTCTGCCTTGTGAACCTCCTGCTCTCTCTGTTAAACTCAGACCTCTAGATGGACCAAATTTATCCCTAAACATAATCTGAATGATTGCAGAAAAATCTTTTTCCAAAACTCTGATCTATTATCATTTTTCTAGCTGGTAAGATTAGACGTTCTCCACTCTGCCTAGTGAACCTGTTATTTTTTTTATTTACTGCAGTGAGGTGACTCCATTGTCATCACAGATAACAGGCCCGTCACAGTCTTTTGCCATAGCATCTATCCAGCAGTGTCATTTTCTCGCTCGACCATCTGTCCCACTCACTCTCTCCTGTGGATGAGGACCTTAATCCGATTGTTGGTTTGGGACGATGAGCTGTTTCCTCATCTCTGTGTGAAGTGTACCAAAAATGTGTAGGTGGGTGGGGTCGATTTATTAGCTAAGATGCCAATCTGGATTGCATTGTGTAAAGGGAAGAAGTATCATGCATTGAATACCAGGATGAGGTTGTGGTGTTTAGTTCTGACAGCTGTTTGTTTCCTGTGGTTGACAGGGGGATATCCAGCAGCTGATGATCGTAGCAGACCACCGCGCAGCGGCTGATTACTGTGAACACTACAGCCCCGACTGCGAGGTTGCCGCCCCAGAACAGCCACAGAACCAGGACCCCAATCCTGATGAATATGTGAGTGATGAAACACACACAAACACATGTGCATACACTCGCATAGAATGATCATAAATATCTTAATACTCAAACATGCAGGGTCACACACACATACAGTGAGGGAAATAATTATTTGCAAAATTTCAAATAAATGATCAGTCCCTAATTTCAATTGTAGAATTATCTGAAAAGTGAAAGACAAAATATATTTTAAAAAATCTAAGTAATGCATTTCAAAATAGTTATTAATTAATTTGCATGTTTATGAATGAAATCAGTTTTTGATCCCCTATCAATCAGTAAAATTTCTGGCTCCCAGTTGTATTCTATAGAGGGAAGGAGCTGACATTGGGTGCTATTCAACTCATTACATGTATAAAAGACACTCATCCATAGAAGCCAGGCCAATGTCTATCCAGGACGTTGAAAATGGCTTGGAGAGGATCTGCAAAGAGGAGATATGTGCAAAATTTGTGACAACTAAAGTTCTTATTGTAAACAACCATTAAAATAGAGACACTTTTTATTTTGTTAGTGGGCAAACTTACAAACTCAGCACAGGATCAAATCATTATTTCCCCCGCTATACACACACACACATATATATAGATATATAGATATATTTTATGTGTAAAATTGTTGGGGACACTGTACAATTATTAGGAATTATTTTTAGAAAGGTTATTAAGGTCAAATATCCATTTCACCTCATGATGGCCATGTACCTACAACACTGCATTTGAGTGTATGCATGCATGCATGTGAAAAAAAACCCACCAGATTAAAATATGCAGGACGTGTTTGAGCCTGTGTGAATATTAGGTCCAGTGTGTGTGTGTGTGTGTTTAGGAAAAGGTAAAGCTTTTGTAAGTTCCCTTCTCTGACTTTATTTTTTCCATTCCACTCTTCAGAATGACCTCATAGGTTTTTATGAGTGAGAAGGGAGAAAGAGATGGAGGGCGGTGAACGTGAGAAAGGGATGTCCAAAAGGTGGAGATGAGGAAAGAAATGGATTGTGGGATAGCTGTTTGCATGCTGAGGCAGGCCGCTTTGGAGACTTCTGACAGTTTCCTGGCTGACTTCAGATTAGTGTATCACTGCCAGATTGACATTTCACTCCAGACCTTGGACCGTGTGACCCATGGCTGAGCTGGGAAGAGCGCATATAGACAGTTGAGAAGTTTATTTGCACACTTCTTCAACCAGTAAGTGGAAAGAAGGTCTAAAATCAGTAAAAGTGTAAAGCTCAGGTTACCACACCTCATGTTGAACAGCGTTAATTTGCAGATTAAAAAAAAATTCTTAGAAAGATATGTAGCAGCATTTAATTAGTGGTTTAATGTGGCAGATGGTGTGCTTCCCAAAGAAATACATAATAATATTGATTGGAATTATTTGTTTAATATGATTGACACATTGCCCGGTATTCCTAATCAATTTGATAGTAAAAACTGAGTCTCAAACCCAAACCCAGCACACATGATTCTGATAAGCAGAGCATTTAAGTTCCCCATCTTTCATTCAGTGGAGCAGAAGTATTGCCATCAACTCAAGTGAAAGAACAGTGAAAGAGCAGAAGAAATGTGGGGGGAAACCACGAGAAACACACAAAGACTTTCTCTTTCTCACCCCCTTCCTTCTTTTGTCACATCTGTAATCGCACATATGTCACTATCATCTGTGATTCCATCTGAGAGAGATGAATGGAGGTCACACAGAACTGACAGACATCTCAGTATCCTGGATGCATGAAAAACAGAATAAGGGGACCTCCTGTTGACCCCTTAAGTATCTGAACTAAAATCATAGCAATAAATCAGTAACTGGATAAGGTTGTATGTATGTGTGTGTGCCCCTGATTGCTCGAATTGTCAGAAACATGTAGTGAATGGGAGGATCAGGGAACGGTCAACATTCCTGCACTGGAGTAGAACTTTCCAGGCGCCTATTGCAACACCAGACCCCCCCAAGCACAGTTACAGAATAATCAACATAGTTTGGATTATACCACATTGATAAATGTCAAGAATTAAATATTTACTGCTCACTACACTGCTCTCTGACTCTACACTAGAACACTGAGGAGGATAGCTACTACTATGAGTATCCTTACTACGAGGACATGGACTTGAAGACTGAAGACACTACAACCACCCGAGTCGAGGTGGCTGGACCAGGAACGGAAGACGTTTTGGTACTCTATTCTTTGATATAGATAACGGTTTATTTCAAAGCCCCCTCATACTCTTTGACTACACATGTATTTATTACATGTAGTCAATGCTTAACTAAATTGTAGAGATGGACTAATTAACACAAGCTGTCTATGGTTCTGTTTCATCTGGTTTTTGGGTTTAATTGATCGAACTGTATTAATTTAGGCATTATTGCCTACTTCTGGCTGACTGAGGCTGAGTAAATTCTAGTGCTGAGTAACATGATGTTATTTGAGAGCATGGTTTTTGTTCATATATTTTTGCATTGGCAACTAGGCGTCTGGCCCAGACAGCAGCCGCATCATTACCACAGTGAGACAGTCAGCTGGAGGAGCCAGTAGCTCCAGCTCCAGCTCCAGCTCCAGCTCTAGCTCCAACGTTGGCTCTGCAACAACGGGTGAAGATGGTTACGATGGCTATGATGGCAACTATGAATCCTACACCTACGATGAGACGAGTCCGGCTCCGGACAGCAGCTCCCGAATCACCATCACCGGAACAGGTACCAGAACTGGCACAGGAACAGGCACTGGATCTGTCACCAGAACGGAAGTTGACCTTATCCAAGGAGGTGACGTGGACCTTTTAAACAGAGAGGAGCTAGAGAAGAAGATTATCACATCAGGAGGAGTAGGAGGGGGAGGAGGAAGAACCATCACCATCTCTCACAACAGCACAACCGTAAGACGCTCAACTTCTAATCCCCGTCACAGCTAACAATAAAATTGTAAGTGCTAAACAGTTCTGTCAGTAACACAGCTATTAATAATCATAGTCAATTGGAAAATGACGAATCCACTATCAGCATGACTATATAACATATAAAATACATATAAAAGCAATAAAATACTTATGTACATTTCATCACACACAAACAACACCACAGATGAAAAATACCATTCCCATCACTCCTGAATGAGTGACTGTAAAAGACTCATCCCCACACAATCCATCTGATCCAAATCAACTGTGGAGGTCAGTAGGTCTCCAGGACAGGAGTGGAGAATTTCAGTGCTGTTCATCAGGAAGAAACTAACACTGGCCGTCTGACTGCTAATCACCACTTACGCTTGCTAAAGCAAGTTTAGATTCAGATTTAGATTTAGATTGCTTGAGCTAATTTTGCTTCTGTCTGTCTTTGTAGGCAGTAGGTGGTGGTGGATATGAGGATGAGTACGGTGAGAGTTATGATGGCCAGTACAACTACGGAGAGGGAGAGGGGGAGTATACTGTTGGTGGGACTGGAGGAAGCAGCCACAAGATCACCATTGGGGGAGGAGCTGGAGGTGGAAGCAGTAGTAGCCACACTGTAACAATCGGAGGAGGCGCAGCTGGAGGCGGAGCTGGGGCTACCGGAGGCGGATCTGTCAGTGTTGGGGGCGGAACTGTGTCTGTTGGTGGCAGCACTGTCACTGGGAGTGGTTCTGCTGGTGCTGGAGGTGGAGCTGCTGGAGGTGGGGCTTCAGGAGGACGAGTTGGTGGGGGAGGAGCTGCCGGAGGTGGAGCTGCTGGAGGCGGGGCTTCAGGAGGCAGGGTTGGTGGTGGTGGAGCTGCTGGAGGCGGGGCTTCAGGAGGCAGAGTTGGTGGAGGTGGAGCCGTCGGTGGAGCTGGTGACATTGATGGGGATTACACAGATTTGGATATTAAGGATTACAGCGAAGGAGATCTTAAAGAGATGTATGAAAATTACCCGGATTATTACACCGACACAGACGACAACAAACAACTCCCCGCAGAGACGGACGATGTCTTCGGAACGGTACTTAATCAATCATTCAATCAATCAATCAATCAATCACTCTTTCTAAATGCAATATTATCATGTAATCAGGGCCAAATCATTTTGTTTTCTAATAATCTTGTTTCTATGTCTGTGTCTAGGCTAGAGGGGAAAAGGGACAGAAAGGAGAGCCTGCTGTCATTGAGCCGGTAAGTACTGAATGTCTGGATTTTCATACTTTATACTGCAGTCACAGGCAATCTGACTGAAGCAGGTCAGCTCACTGTTTTCTGCTTAGTCTTTCACACACATAGACACACATAAACATTTGCATTTTTTGCAGGGTAAAGGATTGTGCAGGCTTATGTGTATGTAAACACAAGGAGAACAGAATAAATAGTGATAAATTGAAGCCAATTGCTTGGAATGCTGTGCATCCACATGGAACAAAAACTCTCACCCATGACCAACAAGTAGTATAGTTAGTTAGTATAGTTAGTATAGTATAGTATAGTATCGTTAGTATAGTGGTGAGTATCCCTGCCTGTCACACGGGAGACCGGGGTTCGATTCCCCGACGGGGAGGCGATGCTCTTATAGGGGCAGTGGTGGCCTAGCGGTTAAGGAAGCGGCCTCGTAATCAGAAGGTTGCCGGTTCGAATCCCGATCCGCCAAGGTGCCACTGAGGTGCCACTGAGCAAAGCACCATCCCCCCACACTGCTCCCTGGGCGCCTGTCATGGCTGCCCACTGCTCACTCAGGGTGATGGGTTAAATGCAGAGGACAAATTTCACTGTGTGCACCGTGTGCTGTGCTGCTGTGTATCACATGTGACAATCACTTCACTTTTCTCTTTACTTTACAATGTAAAAGTTCTGTTGTCAAGTTCTGTTGTCATTCTACAATTTTAGTACTCAGATCAGATTCCACTGTGAAGTGTGTGTTTCTGTGGGACCCGGATGGTCCTACTAATCCTCTTCTGTCCCAACCACCCACCACGGCTCTTAGCTCTCTCTCATTTTCTTTTATTGTCAGTCGTTCCCTTGCCACGTCAGGGCACACGCCATGTTGGTTAAGTGTGTTTAAGTGTGTGGGTGAGAGGACCTACCAAATACCATCACCAGTTCCATTCCTCTACAAGAATCAATCACCTCCTGTCCTCAGCTTATTCCTGCCCTTTAAACTTCACGCCTTTATACTTCACATAGACTTCATGCTACAATTGTCTGCAGTTGCACATTTTCACATAAACTCAAACTATTGGATGCTGACCTTCAGTGTGCTTGCTTGAAAAAGTGCTGAGATTAAAATGAAACTCATGCATAAACCATTAACAGTGTATGTTCTTCCAATACACTTGCAGTAAATCACATTTGTTTTAAGTGTTTCTATTGTTTTTTTTCTGTAATATATTTTTAAAAGAGCAGTGTGTTATTTATTTTAAAAACAGGAGTGGGCTCATGTGCCTGGCCTGTACTGTATGCAATGTTTAGGCCTAGCAGTTAAGGAAGCGGCCCCGTAATCAGAATGTTGGTTCGAATCCCGGGCCGCCAAGGTGCCACTGAGGTGCCACTGAGCAAAGCAGCGTCCCCACACACTGCTCCCCAGGCGCCTGTCATGGCAGCCCACTGCTCACCCAGGGTGATGGTTGAAAGCCAAGCAGAGGACACATTTCGTTGTGTCACCATGTGTTGTGCTGCAGTGTTTCCCAATGACAATCACTTTAATTTCAAGTGTTTATCTGCATTTTGGTCATTTTATTTTTGTACTTCATATCATGGTTTTACTTTCCTTCCACACATTCATCTCCCAGAAGAAATATAATCAGCTGTAACTTTGTAACCTTTAGCTAGTGCCATTTGATTAACAGTATAGAAGCTAATAGTCCATTACACTTGTCCTCACACTTATTTGTGTGCTCATGTGTATTTGTGTTTTAGGGAATGCTGGTGGAGGGCCCGCCTGGTCCCGAAGGCCCGACGGTACGTCTGCATGTTGCTTTAATCCCCTCCTTTTCTCTCTAACTCATTTCTCCTTCTGTTTATGTCTCTGTCTTTTTGTCCATTAGATACATCATCTGTCCTAAAAGTGTTCATGTCTGTTGGCAGGGTCTTCCTGGACCCCCAGGTGCCTCTGGCCCCCCAGGGAGCTCTGGAGAACCTGGAGAGAGGGTGAGTAACGATAGCAAACCAGATTGTTGAGTTAATTCAAACACTGCTTTTCGTGTCCCAAAACTTGTAAAAAATCTGATATCTGAGCAGTTTTGGTTTAGTGCATATGATGTGGATCATGGCCTGGTTTGTTCCTGTAGTTAAGCTGATTTGTGATCAAATGCTATATAACTTCAAGACAAGTTTAGCAACTTCCACCACACAACATTACCTGCACCTGCTTTTTACAATGAAAACAAATGTTTATTTTACTGACCCATGCTCCTTTACCCTTTCCTTAAATATTAGGGTCCTACTGGTCGCCCTGGCTTGCCCGGTGCTGATGGTCTGCCAGGACCCCCTGGGACGGTCCTGATGCTGCCTGTAAGTAAAGAGACACCGTCTTGTGTTCATCAGTCATGCTGTGTCAGAGATTGATGGGTTGTGTGGAGCTCATCCCCTCTGAGGCATTAATGTGTTTCATCTTTGAAACCCATTTATGCCCCTCTTTTCTCATTCCCATTGATTTGTGAGTCTTTTATAGTTTTTTTTTTCTCCTTTGCACTTGAGCCTTTGGGACCTACAGGAGGTAGTTCAGGAAGTCATGTTGAAAAAAGGTCAGCATGTGACCCCTGTTTAACTAAAATACCACAGCAGACTTAGCGAGGAAAGCAAAAATAGTTCAAGTATGTGAGCTGAGCATTAATGGCTTGCTGTCTAGAGGTGTGAAAGTATTAACAATAAAACACTAATATGAAGAAACATTCAAAAATTGTTTCAACTTCTACATTTCCTAGTCTGAATTCTGCCGTGAGAATCAAGCGGAGCCAAAAGCCAAAGGTTAGGTGCTTAGCACTAGTGAGAGAATTCTGAGGTCAGTGTTGCCAAGGTGACTGATGGAAGTTGCAGATGCTGGTCCACAGCTTCCATGGAACATGAGCAGGCGCCTGGGAAAAGACTTTAGGGCTGTCTGGAGTCACACACACAAACACACACACATTCCCTGCAGGAGCTACATATCGATGGATTGGACCTACTGGTGAAAAGTATTTATGAAAGAAGTCAGGGCTGTTGAAATGTTGGTTATGTATATTTATATGATGATGGTAGTAAGTTCATAATTTACTTTATTTTTTTAAATGGAAAATGGGTTCCCCAGACTCACACTGCATGCCTCTCGGCTGTGTCTTTGGAAGGCTCTTGTAGACACACGTCAAAGATGGAAAAATACTTTTATCTGACAGCACCTCAGTTTACTGTTGCATGGATAACACTGTTGCTGCTGATTGGATTAACTTTCATGCAACCAAAAAAAGAGTGAAAATGTACTCTGAGAATTATCCCAGATTTTTGTATAGCATAATTTCTCCTATGACATATAGGTCTGTGTTTCATTACACTGAAAATCATAGAAAAGACAACATTCATTCAGTGTGTGTGTGTGTGTGTGTGTGTGTGTGTGTGTGTGTATATATATATATATATATATATATATATATAAAAGGATTAATTTCAACACATGTGGTGCATCCTAGAGTTCTGTACTCAGTTTAAGAAAAAAATCCTGGGGGTTTGGGGGGTCTACAGCCAGTGGTTTAGCTGTGCAGAGGAAGTCATACTGGAAAAACTGACCCTACTGTGATTTATTGGAGCCTTTGCTGCACGAGGAATAGAAAGTTGTTTCATCACATGCAAAAGCAATTAGATTACACAATTGTTCATTTTGTTCCTCTTCTGACCACTAATAAGACATGGGGATGATTGTGCTCAATCGGAACATTTTGGCTCATGCTGACAGCCTAAAAAACTTTACCCTAGGTAAAGGCCACAGGATCACAAGGGAAGTGGCAGTGGCTTTGGTCGGAAACTTGTTGTCAGATGCATGGTTGTGTGGTCATGCCAGGGTTTCTTTTAACATAGATGCAATACATAACTTTGGCCACAGGGTGGTAGCAGTGTAGAAAGAATAAAATTGTCAGCGCTCTGTTCACCTTCTGGACCAGGTGAATGGTTTTATGTTTAAATAAATGCAATAAATATTTTCTGTGTAGCCTGCTGTAATTATTTATAGCATACTATGCAGCATTAGTGACGAATGGCTACCATCCCAACTTTTAGAAACAATACCTTTCATAAGTCACCCAATTAATAATTTCTAAAGTTGTCCCACATTTAATGTGACTTATAACCTGCACAATCCAATAGGATACTGATACTTTGTTGAATCATTTTTTTTGTAATTTAAATACAGCATTCAGTGTTCTTTGATAGGAGTAAATAAGATGAAAACATCCTAATTAGCAATATATTCCCAGTCTTCCTTGCAAAAGAATTCCAAATCTTTCAGGTTGTGAGGGCATCCCTCTTCAGGTCACCTTCATATTTTCTATTGGATGTATGTCTGGGACTGTGGATGGGCCATTCCAAAACTAAATTTTTTCTTGTGGTGAAGCTGTTCTTTTACTGATGTGAATGTATTTTTTGGGTTATTGATGTGTGGAAGGTGACATTTTGCTTAATATATAGCTTTTAAGCTGATGTTGGGGGAAAAGTAATTTGGAACTGTTTATAATTCCCTCCACCTAGACAGTTACAGTTGAAGAAAGCACCCCAAAGCACAAAACTGCCACCACCATGCTTCACTATTCTTTTGACCAAAAAGTTCAAACTTGGTTTCACCAGACCACTCAATTTCCCACATGCTTTTATGAGACTTAATGTATATATTTGGATATTTAGGTTTCATTTTCTTTGTAACAAAAAGGTGTATGCTTTGCAAGTACACCCCATAGTTCAGACATATAGGTTGACTGTTGTCTCATGTACTTGCCAGAAATTCCTTCAGCTTTTTCAATGTTGCTGTAGGTCTCTTGGCGGTCTCCCTGACTAATTTTGTCTTTTCATCTTGTCAATTTTGGAGAGATTTCAGGTTCTTGGCAGCATCTCTGTTGTCCCATACTATCTCAAAAACCTTTAGTCACATTGTTCCATGTGCTTTGGAAAAGTTTTTTTAAATGGGTCATACAAGGTATAGGTCATATACAGGTTAATAAATGTGGGATTTTTTTAAAATTATGTAGTGTGGTCTTGTTTTTTTTTTATATTGCATATGGCATTTTAACAGGGCTGTATACACTTTTTCTATATTTACTGTAGGGGGATTTGGACTGATGTTGCCATATGAGACTATTTTGTTAAATATTAATGTTATTGCTGTTTTGCTGTACATTGTCTGAAATGACTCAACCTCTGTCCATTATCAGACACCTTTTAAATTATATTTATTTAAAAATAATTATTTCAAATGCATTCCTTTACAATCACATTTTCATTCAGTTGAAGTCATCAGGCAGATTGGGTTTCTAATGGGTTATAAACCCATTAGATGGGAAATGTTTCAAATCTATGTGTCTGTCCCAAAATATATGTTTTTATCCGTCTTCCATATTATTCACATCTCTCACACTATCTCTCTCTGTAGTTCCGATTCAGTTCAGGAGGTGATGCAGGTCATAAGGGTCCTGCTGTGTCAGCTCAGGAGGCTCAAATGCAGGCAATCATGCAGCAGGCCAGAGTAAGTACATGTACGCACACGCAGACACGTACTCTTTTACAGTTGCACTAGTCATACATGCTAAGATATTGTATGTACCCTCAGCTGGCGATGCGAGGTCCCACTGGCCCCATGGGTTTGACAGGAAGACCCGGACCTCTGGTTAGTGACCTTCAAATCTTTGCACCTGTACTGTTTGTTTACCTCTTGTTGTCTCTCACCTTCTTATTACTGTATCTTGTTTTTCTTTTTTCTGTTTGCCAGGGTTCTCCAGGTGTGTCAGGCTTGAAGGGAGAGTCTGGAGAGTCAGGACCACAGGTAAGTAGTGTTGTAACCGTGAGCCCACCATTTTGTTCTATGAGCATCCCATTCTCTGCTTTCAACCTGTGCTGGTGTTGACTCGTATCTGTCTCTTTCTTCGTCAGGGCCCACGGGGTCCAATGGGTTCTTCAGGACCCACCGGAAAGCCTGGAAGAAGGGTGAATGTTTGAACACTTAGGTTTGGGGGTTAGAGATGGTTCTTCGGTTGATAAAAGTCACTTTGTGAGTGGGTTAGAAAGTGCCACTAAGTTGTCATGTATGATTTAGATATATGTTGCCTGTGTGTTATGATGGGCATAAATTGCATAAAGTTTTAGGATGTGTATTTTGAGTTGTGAGTGTTTTACCATGCTGTGTATTTTGGATGAGGTCCATTGCCTGTATTTTGTTTATGTAGTATAATTTGTGTTGTATTTAGGGTCGTGCTGGTGCTGATGGAGCCAGAGGAATGCCTGGACAGACTGGAGCAAAGGTAAATGTAGATCACACACTCCCCAGGATAACACAGAAGTGTACACTCATCCTTAAAATATTTAATAAATTGATTGAACTAATTTCATTTGTGTGTGTCACAGGGTGACAGGGGGTTTGATGGTCTGGCTGGACTTCCTGGTGAAAAGGGACACAGAGTAAGCATAATCTGTTAACTGTTGTGGCAGTGTATGTTGCAAGTGCTGTGTGATTTGAAGGCACAGAACGCTGCTGCACTTTTTGTGACACGACCACATTTGTATGATTTCTGCCCAAAAGGACTGAAGTTACAGCTGCTTCATCAATTCATATATTCTAATCTGGACTCAGATTAGATTTTATTATCTTTTTATGATTTATAAATGTAAAATGTATTTGTTTTTTCTTACACATTCCTTTGTGAAGCACTTTGACATAAGATATGCAGGATATTGTCTTTTATTTTAAGCCAAATGTATCAATTATTTGAGTTGAGTAAACCTCAGAAAATAGTTTAAATGTATATAGCCTTAGTGGTGAAATATTAATCTGGGTTTATTTGTAAATTATAGGGTGAAACTGGACCTCAGGGACCACCTGGACCAACAGGAGAAGATGGAGAAAGAGTAAGCTCTTCTCTTCTCTTCTCTTCTCTTCTCTTCTCTTCTCTCCATCTCAGAAGTTATGTTACTCCTTTTTTTCCTAGGGAGACGATGGTGAGGTTGGACCAAGGGGACTTCCAGGTGAACCGGTGAGTTCTAACACACATACATGCAGACATGCACACGCACAGAGCAGTAGACCTTACTGTGGATATTAGCAATAACGTATAAACAGAGAACACAGACCGCGAGGACCATGAAACATTAACAGATTCAGGTCAGGCAATCAGTTTTTATTTTATTTGAAATAGCATTTACATACCACCAGGTGGTGGCATGGCACTGTGAAATCACCCACAATTCTTCAGCCTCCCCAACACACCGATAACTAACACACACAAACACACACAGACACTGAAGTTGTAAGGACACTGCAGCTAGACATCAGCTAATTATTATTAGCTCAACTCATGTGCTTAAAAAAAAAAAATGCTCCTGAAGCACCTCCTGCCAATGTTTTCACTTTAATGGGCTTATAAACGGTGTGGAGCAAACGTGATTGTGATGTGTACTATAACACTGCAAAATAATGTTGCTGTGTAAAATGGAAGTTAAATTTAGTTACACACACCTCGGTAGCATCTTGGTTTAAGTCGTGTGTTCAAGCTTTGGCTTCTCTTTATCTCTGTATTGTCACCTATCTCTTTCAGGGCCCTCGTGGTTTGCTTGGTCCAAGAGGAGCTCAGGGACCACCCGGACCTACTGTGAGTAGAACCAGCGCTGATCAGTAGGAGCCTGTCTGTGACTTTGCACTGTAGGCTCTGCCAGCTGCTCCGGCAGCTCTCTGCAGGAAGCCCAGTTGGGATTATCTACACCGGCGCCCGTTTGCAGATGCTGCTTTTCAGTGCAGCAGTAGACCAGCCCTCTGCAGGAGGTCAAGTCTGCTACATCAGTCACATCAGACTTGATGTAGCAGGACTGTGCGTAGTCTATAGCAGAGGTTCCTAACCTCATTTCCCTGAAGAACAAGACGAGCCAGGACCCCCCCCAGCCCCAATTCCCTCCTTCAAACACGCATTTAAAGAATAAAGTGATTCATTACAAACAGCAGTTGTAGGTTTTTGTTTTGATTATCCTTGATTTGGGGATTTTATACATTTTATATTTGCAAATATAATTTTGGTTACCTCAGCGCTCATGAAATTGTGCAGACCCCCTGCGACCTCCCCAGGGGGATCGTGGACCCCACTGGTCTTAAGTACAGCTTCTTTCTGAATGAAAATACATATGCCTACAAGATTCTCTGTAGTGGGTGATCCAGGAACATCTGTTTAACAGAGTGTAATAGAGAGCGCATTGACTTATTGTGATGCTGAGAAATTTCTGATGAATGTGTTGTTGTTTTTGTTTACTCCAGGGTGTGACTGGAATGGATGGCCCCACTGGGCCCAAAGGAAACATTGTGAGTCTCTCATATTTATAACATTTTACAGAATGCAGACATAAACACGGTAGCTGTCACTGAAGAGTAATGCCTGTTCACACTGCATATTACACACGCACCCACATACACACACATGCACATTTTCTAACTGCGATCTCAGACTACACTTAAAAAAAGGGAATTCTTAATGCACTGAAATTAGGATTTCAGGAATTAGGAATTACAGGAAAGTTCTGTGATATTTTCAGTTCAGTTAAATTATTTTGTTTGTCCTACAGGGTCCTCAGGGAGAGCCTGGACCTCCAGGACAGCAAGGCAATCCGGGTGCTCAGGTCAGTGTTATCTTGAATGCCGAGTGCTGCTATGTTGTTTCTGCCATTAATGTCCTCAGTGTGATTTAAGTGTTTTTTTGTCTTTTCTGAATAGGGACTTCCAGGGCCTCAAGGGGCTATTGGACCCCCAGGAGAGAAGGTTTGTGTTTGTGTGTGTTTCAGGTAGAGACATCTGACATCGGAGGCTTGGCAGTGATATGACAGCAGAATGTACATAATAATTAATCATAATGATTAACCACTGCACTCCACCTGTCCTGTTTTGTATCGACATTTGGCATACATCCTGTATTAGTCACTAATACAGAGTGGCAATGTAGTAATGCCCATATTTCTATTATGTATCGTTATAATAATGCTTATTAATTCTGAAATCTGACTGGTTGAATCACATCCAAATTTGGGTGGATTACCACATTTCAAATGAATTATGTAGTAGTGTCCTTATGTGTTGCATTTGGCAAGGCAATAACACTTTAAATTGATTTATTATGCATAATATTTTCAATAATTTGTTATTTAACCTTTGTAACTATCTTCAATAGTTACAATAGTTACAATCTGCAAGTACTTGGCAGAAGTTAACATAGTTACTGTCACAGTTTGCTAACAAGAAGTGTGTGTGATTGTAGTGTCGCAAAAATTAATCAGCAGTCTCGTTAATGAACACACAGATGCGCTTCATTTCAATGAATTATTTCCTGGTACATCCCACAGGGTCCGACAGGAAAACCAGGTCTGTCCGGAATGCCAGGAGCCGATGGGCCACCAGTGAGTCTGATAGCTGTCACATAACTGCACACACACGCACGCACACACACTCTCTCTCTTGTGACACCTGCTCGAGCCCCTGTCACAGGTGCTGTCTCAAGGAGGCTGAGATGCAGGTGGTGTGTGTGTGTGTGTGACAGACAGATGAGAGCAGCATATGCTGTTCTGTCCCCCTCCTGTGTGCTCTGAGGAATATCTGCCGGTTTTTGATGTCTGTTGGGCAAGATCACATTTGCCAATTTATATTCCAAAACAGGATATCTTTACAGGCACACACATCAATTCCTCCTTTCATGACCAAATGAAATCGTAACAACAGTTTGAGCTGCTTTAAGTATCATTCTGAGAACCCCACACCACCTTGGATAATACAGATGATCTTAGTTTAAGAGTGTGTGTGTGGTTGTGTGTTTCTTGTCTTTGAGTTGTATTGACATAACTGCTGATCATTGGCTTTGGAACAAATGAATACTGCTAAATTTATCAAAAGATAAATTCTTCTTATTCATTGAATTTAAACCCCTGATAACTGTAATTATCTAATGAAGAAAATCAAATAATCTACAAATTATTTTCAGATGTGGAAATGGTTAAACCAAGTCACATAATTATTCAAATGAAGCCAAAAAGACTAAATGACCATGTGTTAATTAATCAAGTAAGGAGAGATTGAGTGTCATGTAGATGAAGTGCACAATTATAACAAACATTCTAACTGTGGAAACGTGACTGGAAATTGTTGTCGGCTAATTGTGTTGGGGGGGGGGGTGATCAAGCTGATACACATCAAACATGCCCTGTGTGTGTATGTGTGCATATGTGTGTGTTACATACCCCCTAAGTAATATTTTAGATCTTTGTTCTCCTTTTATTTTCTTGATTATCTTCAGTGGCCCTTTTTTCTGCTCTTACAGGGTCACCCAGGGAAGGAGGGGCCATCTGGAGAGAAAGGAAACCTGGTGAGAAAAACATTACAAATGCACTCACAAATGTATGCATTCACAGCATAAAACACACACACACACACACACACACACACACACACACAGGTAATGCTAATCTATCCTCTACAGTTATTTTTCTTATTTTTGTCTTTATGTTTCAGGGCCCTGCAGGTCCCCAAGGCCCAATTGGATATCCAGGACCCAGGGGGGTAAAGGTGAGTTTTGGGCTGAGCAATTGTGATGAAAACACACATGCAAGCAAATAGATGCAAACACACATGCTCAAATTTAGAGGGTCTGCTGCACCTCCAGGAATATTGGAAAGATTAACAGGTGAATGTGTGTGTGTGTATGTGTGTATGTGTGTGTGTTTGTGTGTGTGTGTGTGAATGACAAAGAGCTGTTATGTGAACGAGGCAAGAGATTCTTACTAATCCCCTCATTCTGTGATTTTCAGGGAGCTGACGGAGTTCGTGGTCTGAAAGGAAACAAGGGTGAAAAGGTACATTGTCTATGTGTGTGTGTGTGTGGTTAATATTCTATCATTTTAATGCATTTGTAAGGTAATATTAATGTTTAATTTGTTGCTTTTTATTCATCATTCAAGCCTGCCTAAAATTTTGTTATTCAGTTGCGATTGTTATCAAAGTGTGTGTCTGTGTGCAGGTTTGTGCAAACCAGGTATATTTCTAGAAGTTGTCTGTATTGACTATGTAAAAGGGAATCAATGGCTGTTTGTGTTGTTTGTCTTCTGCCTGACAAAACTTATCCCCCTCTCTTTTTTTCTGTCTCTCTCCCTCAGGGCGAGGATGGATTCCCTGGATTCAAGGGAGACATGGGTATAAAGGGTGACAGGGTAAAAGAGATTTGTCTTTATTTATTTATGCACCTGGGTTATTTACGGCCTACCTGCATATGTGGCAGGAGATGGGTGCTGTAGTCTCATCAACGCCGCCCCTCGCCTCTTCTCTTCAGTTGGTTTCAACCCAATCGATTCTATAGATTTTTGGTCTGTCATACATTCAGGCTGGCAGTGCTGAATCCCCGTTGAATTGTGGGTAATAAACAAACGCATCTTGATCCTAGAAGATGGGGATACCTTACCCCTCAATGTGTGACATTGTCTGACTAGATATTGTGTAATCCTGTATTATGCCAAGGACATCTTTGTTAATGTATTTAATTTAGATTAATGGCATTAAATGTTTTAAGTGAGTCTATAATTGTTATACGTTACAAGTGAGTCTATAATTAGGGGTATTTTTCATGTTTTTTTAATGGGTTTGCAGGGGGAGCTTGGAGCTGCTGGACCCAGGGGAGAGGATGGACCAGAAGGACCAAAAGGACGAGGTGGCCTTCCTGGAGATGCAGGACCTCTTGGACAGACCGGAGAAAAGGTATGGGTGTGTGCGTGTGGGTATATTAATGGAGCCTAAAACCTAACAATGACCAAATTTCTCTTTAGTGTGTGTGTGAGAGTGAATTTATGAGTCCACTTTGCAGAGAGTCTCATATATCTTAATTAGTGAATTTTCCAGGGCCTCTTTTCTATATTTTGTTTTGGTGCGATTTCAGGTGACTGCTTCTGTCTCAAATAACTTCTTGATTATTTCCCCAGGGGTTCTTGTAGTTCCCAACTTCCTTTAACACACTAACGTCCTCCTACACACAGTTCAGCTGGAGCTCTGTACGAACAAGCTTAGTTGATGGTGACCTGGATAGACAGAAAATAAAAAGAACATTACTATATATATATATTGGTCTATTGATTATTAACTGATTGATTGATCTTGTGTTTTTAGGGTAAACTGGGTGTTCCTGGATTACCAGGTTACCCAGGAAGACAAGGACCAAAGGTAAATAACCTGTTTGTTTATGTGCATGTATCTATACCTTCACCTTTGAGAGGTTGCACTCGTATGTGTGTGTGCATGTGTGTGTGTGTGTGTGTGTGTGTGTGTAGACAGGTTGTCAGGTTAGTCTTTGGAGAAATAGAGGGTCATCATGTTTGAACTTACTGATCAAAGATGGTCTGCTTTGTCTGCCGCATCACACTGCTCCAGCATTTTTCTTTTGCAGCCCCTTTGATGTGTCTCTGTCTTTTTTACTACAGGGTTCTCAAGGATTTCAAGGGTTCCCTGGAGCCAACGGGGAAAAAGGCACACGGGTACGTTAGACAAACACAGATTACTCACAAATGTATTTTAACCCCTGCCCACACACAAGAGAGTCGGATCTGGGGTGAATTTGGTGTGTGATTACATATCTGACTGTTTAACTTTTGTTGTTGGTTGTAGCACTAATTGAATATAGTTACGTGACAATATAGAGCTCTTGTCTATGGTGTGTCTGCCTGCCACTCTGTTCTTTTCTTTCTTTATAAATTTACAGGCAGCTCTATATTCTTTTTAATGATTCATTATAGTCCCGATCTGTACTGAGACCAAGCTCCACCACACTTTTTCATCTTTTTTAAGCCCACTTCCCACACTCTGCTCATTCACCCACTAGTGAACCACACTGCCATCAGTGCCAGTGGGTGGGGGATAGCTTAGGTGGACAAATTTACAAAAGAAATGAATGTCTGCAGTGAACCAGTCATAAATTTACACTCAGAATAATGGAGTAATAAAAACCAGCACACGCTCTCCTCAACTTTTTATCTTCAGACGGCGTGGGAGTGTTTTTAGAGGACACACATACACACAGAGTGAAAATAATGGTGTTATTTTTTTTTACTGCAGCCGTGCTTTTGTAGAATCTTTTAATGCCTTCATTCGTCTCCTCATTAATTTTGCATTGGAGAGGAACATTTTCCTCTGGCTTTCAAATCTTCAAGATGTCTTCCCCTCTGTTTTAAATTATACCCAACATCACTGCAGAGTAAAATAGTCCCATTACTCCAGCTTCTTATTAGGTTTTAATTAAACTATTATCTTCTTTGAGCTCATTTGACAAGAGGAAAACTTGTAAAGATTAGCCGATAAGAAAGAAGTGTTTGCAAGAACAGCACTTGGTATGCCTTAAGTCTGAAAAGTCTATATCCTGGGTTTGAAAATGAAACTAGACTGTGACATAATTGTGAAACATTACAATAATTATTAGGAAAAGAGGATAGAAAAAGGATGCATTCTTTGTACACTGTTTTTGTCAGATCTGTAAAAGCTCTCTCTCTCTTTGACCTCAACAGGGTATATCAGGAAAGCCAGGCCCCAGAGGTCAGAGAGGACCAACAGTGAGTCACCTTTAACCTTTAACTGGTCACACCTGGCAACATGTCTGATGTAACAATATTGATTATGTTCCTTTCTTTCTGCCTCTGCTAATCCTACAATGTCTCCTCCTACAGGGACCTCGTGGAGAGAGGGGTCCCAGGGGCTCAACAGGAAAAGCAGGACCAAAGGTGAGTGCTTCATGGCGGTAATTCTGAAAGTAACAACTGCAGACAGAGACAATGTGAGCTATAATACATTGTTTAGTTGGTTTATTTATTGATTTTGTTGTTGCTCATGCTCAATAGGGCAACTCAGGAAGCGATGGCCCCCCTGGACCCCCCGGTGAACGGGTATGATCACTTGCTCAACACTATCTCTGACATCACTGTTGATGACCGTTTAGTGGTCAGTATTTCTCCACTTTGATAACTGGTGATGTTCATGTCTGCTACAGGGCCTGCCAGGACCTCAAGGGCCAACTGGATTCCCAGGACCCAAGGGGCCACCCGTGAGTAGCAATAATAATTATAATCATTATCATTATCATCAATGCTCTGTTTAATTGGTTTATTCTCAGAAAATAATGCTATTTATTTAAAATTGTTCTTTAGTTTAATATAAGAAACTACATGATTCTGCCTTAATAGGCAAGTTGTCAGGTAAACAGGCAAGTTGTCAGGTGGTCAAGGTAACAGAGTGTACAAATGCTATACATTTTACATCTACCCTTGTAGTCTCCAAAAGCTGTTATTCCTAAATATATTAAGCAGAAGACCAAATATACAACATGTGCTGTGCTTCACAATGACAATCACTTCACTTCACTACTACTACTATCATAATAATACATTTGGGTTTTTTTAGGGACCAGCTGGCAAAGACGGACTGCCAGGACACCCTGGACAGAGAGGGGAGACTGTGAGTCTCAACCTTCCACAAACACAAGCACACATTTACACACACAACCAGTCTAAAATTGTTCACTCTATGCAGGGTTTCCAAGGCAAGACTGGACCTCCTGGACCCCCTGGTGTGGTCGGACCACAGGTGAGTACCCTGCAGTGTCTTTGTCTAACTTTGTCTGGCCTGTGCATTTGAAATGGCTCATAGCAGCTTGTACAATGTTGGGACATTAAACTATGCTGCATTAGCACTGCTCTTATTTCTCTCAGTATTTTTCTTTACTGCCTCAGCAAGTGGATGGCGGTTGCTCCCTACAGTGGGGTGCTAGCACCTTCAACAGTCATTAACTGACCATCATAGTCCCTGAAGTGCCAGTAATCTGGTCGTTACTTCTCTGTTTACCCTCCATTTGGCTCACTTCAGATGTTAGCGCTTAGCACCTCATATATTATGCATGGGCAGCACTCTCAATGGTAATGCACAAGAGCACAAACAAGGCTGCCCACACACAGGTGTGCAATGACAAACACACACACACACACACACACACACACACACACACACACACACACACACACACACACACACACATATATATATATATATATATATATATATATACATACATACACACACACTAACACACACACACACACACACACACACACACACACACACATATATATATATATATATAGGCACACAAACTCACACATCAGTTTACATGCTGATTCACACTGCATGTTAAATATTAGAATCCATTAACCTTTTCTTCTGCTGTTTATCATAGCTGTCATTGCACTGCCAGAAGAGTCAAGATCTTTCCCACACAGAAAAATAATTACCCATAATGTATGATTGTTTTGCAGGGTCCTACTGGTGAGACTGGACCAATGGGAGAACGGGGACACCCTGGACCACCAGGACCTCCCGGTGAGCAAGGACTTCCAGGTGCAGCTGGTAAAGAAGGAGCCAAGGTGGGTTTCAAATAAATAAATCAGTACTGTCAAAAGATCTTTTCCCCATAGAAATATGCACACCTAAGATTTGAATCACCAGATTCGGACAGTCAAACTGTAAGGAGATTGAAAAGTCACCTGTAACTACTGCTTGTAAGTTACATGCTTGTAAGAGCATTTGCTAAATGCTGTAAATGTAAATAATTTTAGTAAAAAGTCATGGGAAGGCCTCATATCTTGTTTCAGTATAGGTATATTGCATGTACTTATATGTGGATTATTTGATGTGAGGCCTTCTGGCCTAGGTTAATGATAAGTCTTCTGTAGGGTGACCCAGGTCCTGCTGGCCCTCCTGGTAAAGATGGTCCTCCTGGTTTGAGAGGGTTCACTGGAGAACGTGGTCTACCTGGGCCCACAGTGAGTACTAAAGTCTCAAATCCAGACTTTTAAGTGTGATTAACATGTGACATGACTGTGTTTTTTGTTCAGGGCGTAGCTGGTCTGAAAGGGAACGAAGGTCCCAGTGGTCCTCCAGGTCCTGCTGTGAGTACAGATTTGTAGTTCTCTTTGCAATTTCTATATTTCTCAAGGTTTTCTGCAGTTTTACGTTATTAACTGTATTATGTTATGTAAGAGGATCTTTTATGGTTATATAATTAATTCTTAACTATGTTATTAAAATATTTTGTCTGTGTCATCATTTTTTATTCTACTGCAGAGGTGAGGTGTTCGGACTGAATCATCATGCATGCATAATCAATTTTCCATGAATAATTAAAAGAGTCATAACTCAATAAAACTGAGGTCTAGTTGAAAGGCTCTGATCTTGTTTCTCTCTCTCACATCAGGGTTCTCCAGGTGAACGTGGTCCTGCTGGTCCAGCTGGCCCAACTGGCCTCCCAGGGCGACCAGGACCACAGGGACCACCAGGTCCAGCCGGAGAAAAGGGTGGACCCGTGAGTTCTATGCTACTCAGACTTTAATTTTTGTGTTATTTTCTTTTCATTTAATGGAGACCTATTTTCTGTGAGATTTGGATAGATTGTGTCTCTGCTTTTCATTCCAGGGAGAGAAAGGACCACAGGGCCCTGCCGGCAGAGATGGTATCCAGGGACCAGTGGGGTTGCCCGGACCAGCAGGACCAATCGGACCCCCTGGAGAGGATGGTGACAAGGTACTGTTAGATGACTGTTAGGATCAGAAGAGATGTGTTTGGCTTGATTAGGTAGATGTATGAACACATACACACACATACACAGTCCCAATATACAACAGATATACTCATCTGTTAGTCTAACAAAAACATTTCTGACTTTTTCCTACAAACACATGCTCATTCACAGACACACACCTTTACATTTTAAAGGCCTGTCAGAGATGAATTATGAGTCTATTAGCCTCTTTGGGTATCATGATGGGCTATGTGAGTATAAGTGTGTGTTTGTGTGTATGTGTGTGTGTGTGTGTGTGTGTGTGTACCCATGTAATTTATCTCTGGCAGAACAAGCAAAGATGAACACACACACATATACACACACATATAGGTATTATCAATCTTATTTGTATTTGTACTCCTTAGACAGTTTGTCAGTTTCTTACTCACTGAATACACAGGGGTCTCTCTCTCACCCCAACCCCCACCCCACACACACACACTAAGCGATATGAGAAGTCTGAAGTAATTTCAGAAGTGATCTGAAGGAAAACATTATATGACTCCAATGATTCAAATTTATTGTATGTTGGTGGTGTGTGTATGGAAATATTTTCTGTTACGGCATTGCACATTGCAGCTCTCTTTCTCATATTTTTATTCCTTAATTATAACTGTCAGCTTTAACATCCTTCAGACAGTAGAGCTGCTCAGGTGATGCTTTCGCTTGAGCTGGAGAAACCCTCAGTGTCTTCCTGTCGCTTCAGGAAGAAAACACCCAAAACAAAACAAAAAACACCCAATCTTTCATTCAATATCTGTACAGACACTCATGCATATATCATCATACATAGATTTTAAAAGCCTGTCAGTTTTGAGTTATGGCTCTTTTGGTGCCTATAATTGTCATGAATGGGAAAAAAAACAATTGTGTCCATCCCTCACAAAAAAGCACAGAGGGGCATTAGTATTCACCCACAGATTCACATACAAACACATTTGAAGGGATATTCATCTTAATTGAATCTTTCCTCCTCCAGAACTTCCTCCAGAATTTGTCAGCTTCTTCTCAGAACCTCAGAACATGCTCACACATAACATACACACACACACACACACACATTCAACCAGCTTAATTAGAGCTACAAATTTTCCAGCACAGTATCATACCTTTCTTAATTATTATTATATTATAAGTGTGTTGTAGAAGTTAATACTGACACTGTCTGACACTGTAGGGAGAAATCGGAGAGCCGGGAACCAAAGGAAGCAAAGGAGAAAAAGGAGAACATGTGAGTTCCGATATTTCTTTAATCGCATTGGTTTTTGCTTGTTGGAAATAATTGCTTGTTTTAAATAATTGCCAATACTTTGAGTCTAAAGATTGCTTCCTGTTCCCTCACTAGGGTCCACCTGGTCCCACTGGCCCTCAAGGTCCAGTTGGCCAGCCAGGTCCCTCTGTGAGTATGAAATGACTGTGGTGCTTCCTGTTCAGACTTTGTGGTTTCAGATATTGCTGCTAAATATTTTGTTTTTTGTTTCTTTCAGGGGGCTGATGGAGAGCCTGGACCCAGAGGGCAACAGGGTTTGTTTGGCCAAAAGGGAGATGAGGGAGCCAGAGGTTTCCCTGGCCCACCTGGACCTGTTGGACTGCAGGTTAGAGACCCACTCTCCATCTCTCCAAAGTTTAGAGCCTAGAAACATTTTGACATGGAGCTTTAGCTTTTTTCTGTCACTGCTTTATGTTGGTGAAGATCGCTGATTTCTGGTTTACTCTAATTTTGTGTGCAGGGTCTTCCTGGCCCCACAGGTGAAAAGGGAGAGACTGGAGATGTGGGTCAGATGGTGGGTACTCCTTCCTGCCTCATTTGACCTATTTTTGTGCGTTTCTGTTTATATCACATCTTACATTGTGTTTGTGCTGCTTTCCCCTCTCTCTGACAGGGTCCTCCTGGTCCTCCAGGCCCACGAGGCCCCTCCGGACCCCCAGGAGCTGATGGGCCACAGGGCCCACCTGGTGGGATTGGAAACCCCGGTGCTGTGGGAGAGAAGGTAACATACACAACACACACTAATTCTCATTCATTACCTGTAGGCCCAAATAGTACTGTGGGAGAAGATATCTAATAAATAAATAAAAGCTAATAACCAAACAGGACAGGGATTTCATTTTCACAGCAGGCAGCAAGGTTACATTCAGGCAGCAAGGTTACTGTATTTCCTGACTGTCTGCGGGCCAGAATGATATAACTACATTATTAATAGGAGTTGTTTCAGGAAATTGAGTGTTTCTGTCCAGGCTTTGCTAAAACATAACAGCTGCATTATTAAAACATCTCAAAATCTGTGTGTATATATGTGTGTGTGATAAATGCTCTCAGCCCTCAGCCCTGCATCTCTCAGTGATGAGTGTGCAAGCAGTTTTTTCTTTATTTATTTCTTTATTATTTCACAGGACGGAATAAATCAATATTTTGTTCACCTCAGCTCATGATGAACTTAACTACATGTTACGAACTGCTCAACTTCCGCTTAAGTGTGTTGCTGCTAATACATGTTTAGCAATTAGACATGGTTTAGATTTTCCGAGTTCTTCAGGCTCAACCTCAACCTCCACCCTGCCTGTTTCTCTTTCTTTTTGAGCCATTGGGGATTGTTGACACTGAAAAATGATCAGTGCTGAGAGAGCTGGTCACAAAACAAATGGCTGCCATGTCAGTGCAGTATTGGAAATTGATGTACAATATCAGAGGCACATGGGGCACACACTCACATACTCAAGGTCAACATCTAGGCTCTTTACAAATACATATATGCAAGGGATGAAGCAAATAAACCAGCACTGCTGAGACCTTCATTCATGATAACTTGGCAAAAAGAAAACAGACATATACATACACTCACAGTTCCTTGTCTATATTAATGAGTTCCCTAGCTACTGTGTGAGATGAATGACCCATTTGTCCCCAACCACCAAAATAAGGACATGAACTGCTGATAATCCATCAGAAAAACTCAAATGAAATGTCTCTCTTTATTTCTGTCTTTCTCAGGGTGACGCTGGTGAACCTGGAGAACCTGGTCTGCAAGGAGATGTTGGCCCACTGGTACAGAACCACAACACAATCCAACAACAATACATGCATAGCATAAACTCAATCTTGAAACAGCTAGAACCTTTCATTACTGAACATCATGACCATATAATTTTAATGCAATATTACAAGAACGGTTTATAGGATAAAATGACAACAAATACATCAATTCAGATGACACACCAGTCTCATGGTATTTAACTCTGTGTGTTCTGGTTCAGGGCCCGAAGGGAGAGCGTGGGGAGAAGGGAGAGGCAGGACCTGCTGGTACTGCTGGACCCCCTGGTCCCAAGGGTCCCCCTGGAGATGACGGTCCCAAAGGCAGCCCTGTAAGTACAAACGAAACTGAAGCATGGACCTCAGATCCCAGGTTATTTTGACTTGATTGACTATGTGTTTGTACAGTAGCATGTTTAGCAAGAGAAATTTTAAAACTGTTTTAGGGTCCAAGTGGTTTCCCTGGTGACCCTGGTCCCCCTGGTGAACCTGGCCAGTCTGTAAGTGATGTCCTTATATATATAGCTATTCCACATAATTAACATGTATACAACATATTCATTACACAGCAATCAAGCAACATTTTCTCTAAAAACATGCTTTTTGTACAGGAAATGGAACTAAATTTGAATAATGTTCACATTTCTCTGGCAGGGTCTGGACGGTCCTCCAGGTGACAAGGGAGATGATGGGGAGGCGGGTCAACCAGTGAGTCCAGCTGCTGGTCATCCAGTCCAACACACTTGATGTTTACTTACAGACAGATAAATCGGTTGAAAGTTTTAAATATTTATCTCTTTCTGTGTTCGTCGGCAGGGCTCGCCTGGGCCCACTGGTGAGTCTGGTCCAACTGGCCCTCCAGGAAAGAGGGTGAGTGCTTCCTTTTATACCTATTATAAAAAAAACTAAAAATTAAATATTACATCTTATTTTGCTCAAACCCATGTTCAATTCTTTCCTTTCCTTCTTTAGGGTCCTCCTGGACCTGCAGGTCCTGAAGGAAGACAAGGAGAAAAAGGAGCGAAGGTAAGGAATAATAACACGTCTATACACATAGGGCAAGATTAAGTATATATTCAGTTTAAAAATGCACCGATGAACACAGATTCAAAATGTCCTCTCTCGTGTGTGGTATTTTTTTTAGGGAGAACAAGGTCTGGACGGTCCCCCCGGTAAAACAGGCCCAGTCGGCCCTCAGGGAGCTCCTGGCAAACCAGGATCGGAGGGTCTAAGAGGAATCCCTGGTCCAGTGGTTAGTCCAGCCTGTCTATGCTTTTAACCAATTGAGTAGTAGCTAAGATTAGCAAAGCATGATATACAGACTCTTGGATTGGTATTTTCTTTGGTAAGTCGTTTTAATTATTAATTACCAGTGATTGTATGAAATGCTCATTTATGGATTGTTTTTGGGTATGTGCAGGGAGAACAAGGTTTGCCAGGTTCCCCAGGCCCAGATGGCCCTCCAGGACCAATGGTTAGCTTTCAGATCTTTTCTCAGAGATAATGAGTGATGTTTTCATGTAAAGAACGAAGAAAACAACCATTTCCTTCTCTCTTGCACTCTGTCTCCCCAGGGTCCTCCTGGTTTGCCTGGTCTGAAAGGAGACTCTGGTCTAAAAGGTGAAAAGGTGAGACGAGTAATTATGTAAATCCCTTTGTGCACCCTCCCCTCTCATACCTCATCAGGGGAAATGGGAGAGGTGACATCAGCTCATTGATGTCTTTTCAGAGACATTGAGCATCTGTCAATAACAATATAACAGTCAGATGCAGTTTTTTTCACTGGTTTTAAGTTTTTTTCTTGTTCTTACTTATTTTTGTTAACTATTGTCCTCACCCATTGTTTTTATTTATTGTATTAAAATATTATTATTATTTGTCTGTGCAGCACTTTGGTGAACATTTGTCTTTATAAATAAATGTATTATTATGATTATTTTACATGACAGTTGAAGACAGTTACATTATTTGTGTGATTTCAGGGTCATCCTGGTTTGATTGGCTTGATCGGACCCCCAGGAGAGCAGGGTGAGAAGGGAGACCGTGGTTTGCCTGGACCCCAAGGACAAGCTGGTTCCAAAGGAGACAATGTATGTCTATGTTCATAAGAAATTATTGTATGCCAGCATATAAGGAGACAACCATAAACCTGAGTAACAAAGTAAAATGCTCTCCGTCCGTTCTCCACAGGGTATCGCTGGCCCCACCGGACCACTTGGTCCTGTCGGACCCCCAGGGTTACCTGGGCCCCCTGGTCCTAAAGGTGCCAAAGGCTCATCAGTGAGTGTCTTACTTTATTTGGTTTAGAGTTAAGAACCTATTCATAAAATGTATGTAGTATTGTTCTTTTTACTGTGTGTACCGTGTTGTTGTTGCAGTTGTTATGCACCACGTGTGTGCGCTATGTACTTGGGGGTGTTCATTGTCTTTAGGGTCATGCTGATCAATAAGGAAACAATTAATGTCTTTATGCTTGCACAAAAGTCCCCAGTTGTCCTGTCCTTAGTATCTGGTCCTTAGGCATGTCCTGAGGGAGAAAGAAGTGTACTTGTGTCTGTGTATATAACAGCAGTGTAATGATCTCCATTTGTCCTCTTTACAGGGTCAGACGGGTCCTAAGGGAGAATCTGGAGTCCCTGGTCCCCCAGGTCCTCCAGTAAGTACAGATCTTTGCTGATTTTGTATTTCCTTCAACCCCCCACCTAACGGTCAGATAACTCAAGTGATGTGACAAATGCAGCCATCTGTACATTGACATGAGTGACATAACACAATGAACAGAGCCAACCCGGGTCCTCAGCACTGAAAAACAGTGTAAAGAGAAAATGGACACCCAATGGCAGGTCATATGTCAATGTGACAAGATCATAAGTCAAACAAATAACCTGGCCAGAGTTGCTGAATTCAATTATTTTTTTCTGAAGCACACTCTTTTTTAAATCACTATCACTCTTTAGCACAAGTTGTTCTTCTGTTCATAGGATAAATTGCATGGTAGATGTGTCTTATATGTGTAGTTAGTAAATATAACCCAGTTTCTAATGCAGTTTATGTTGGCCATCTCCTCTCAGCAGATACTGGCTGGATATTTTTGGGGTGGGATATAAATATGGCCCATAATATCCCACTAACACATCAGTGTCACTGCTGGTGTGAGAATGGTCCATCACCTGAATATTATCTGGTCAGCAGTGTCATGAGGAATGGGGTTGTGGATAGCAAACTATGTACCGCAGCACTGTGGCTTACAAACTAACTGTACCTTCTGAAGAGATCATTTTTTTTCTCCTAAACCCCAGACATTATTTATTTCATGTAGTTATATTACAGTTGTATATTAAATATTATTTGTGCTTTTGTTTTTAATAATTTACTTCTTATATCCACCCACTCTCATTTGCTGCATCCTCTTAAAAACACCCATACTCACACAGGGCCCTCCTGGAGACGTAATCCACCCGCTGCCAATGCACTCCAGCCCGAAACGGGCACGTCGCAACATTGATGCCAGTCAGATTATGGAAGATGATGCCAACTACAAGGACTACGACGATGGCATGGAGGAGATCTTTGGCTCGCTGAACTCTCTGAAGATGGAGATTGAGCAAATGAAACACCCACTGGGCACCCAGAACAATCCCGCCCGCACCTGCAAAGATCTGCAGCTGTGCCACCCAGACTTCCCTGATGGTAAACACATACTTACATATGCACAATTGTGTAAATGTACGCTAATTGTTAATTAAAGGTCCTGAATCTCTACTGACACCTTACAGATTCAAAGAGCTGATGTACACATGCTGAGATTAACAGAGTGTGTTTACATGAACAGGCTGATTCTGTTTTGCCGGGTTTTTCAGGTGAATACTGGATTGACCCTAACCAGGGTTGCTCCCGAGATGCTTTCAAGGTCTACTGCAACTTCACCGCCGGAGGAGAGAGCTGCATCTTCCCTGACAAGAAGAGTGAAGGGGTGAGTCCTAAACCACAATAGACACCAATTTTGTAAAGAGTTATGGTTAATTTACATTCAAAATCTGGATAAGACCCCCAAAAGTATTACCCTGTAATTTAGGGCTAAGACTAACCCCTAGGTGTGTATACAAGTTTTAACCACAATTCCCTAGTTCCTAATTAGGTGATTAGCACACTATTAGTGGACTCAAGAGACATCATCCCTGGGTCTGAGCCACTGACCTAAAAGTTTTCCCAAAAACTGCGTACGCACAGCCCTTTGCAGAACATTGAGGAGCATAGATATATTGTTGATTAAATTTATTCTTTACATACAAAATACACTGGAAAAGAATAGATGCTGAACGCATAAACAGTTTGAAATGTAGTCAATCCCTCCAGAATGTTTTAATCTGTGCTGTTTTAAGATCATTGAAAAGGGTTTTGTAATGAGATTTTACCGTGACAGACTCTCATTACTTTACTCAACTTTCCATTGGAACTCAAGACTTATTGTCTTAGACTTATTGGGACTGTACCATACATCTATCTGCAGATATTCCATTCATTAATAACCATTGTCTACAATGTCTGGACAGAATTGCTTTTTAATGTACAAAACCGTTTTCTATATAAAAAAAACATTTCTAAATAACCCTAAACTTTTGAATGGTAGTGTGCACATTGCTATATAAAATGAGAAGGGACTTCTGGAAGGACTACCACACACACATACATCTTACCAATTCTACTGCAGACTATATATTTTATCAATCCAAAGTGTTTAAATTATCTTTATGACATATCTCAAACTGAGATGCTTCTAGAAAAATGAAATGCACATGCAGTACCCCAGTGGGAAATCATGTGGTGTATCCGCTGCAGTTTTTTCTTTCCGCTTCTAGAGACGACCATGTCAGATGTGTTTTAAGTGTTTTGAGTGTCATCCTCCCAATGTCTCTGCTGGATTTTGACACCTATTTAATTTTTATTTTATTTTTTTACCATATCTCATTACTAACAGTAATGTTATCAGAGATTTTTGTCTTTTTTAAATTAGAATCTAAACACAATATTTCTCAGTAAGGTGCTATTGATTTGTTGTTGTTTGATATAATAGCCATAAAAAATATCAACTGGTAAACTGTGGTGTAATCAAAATAATGCATTTGTGGTAGTGTGATACTGTGAGATATTGGTACTAGAGTGATCGATTCAGGTACTGAGTACTAACATCTTGTGTTATAGGAGGACCACACGTGTGCTGTTGCTGTGTTGTGTGTGTATGAGTGCATGTCTGTTTGTATAACCAATCAATTCCTCAGAACTGTGATGTATGAAAAGTAACGTAGTGTGTGCCTGGGTCTGTTTTTGCTTGTGTGTCTGGTTTTCTGAGCTGTTTTTTTGCTATGATCTGTGTGTGTTTGTGGGCAGAATTTCCTCCCCTCAATTCTCTATGTAAAAAGTATGTGTGAATGTCAAATACAAATGTCTGTGTGTTTGAAATATTTGATCTGTGTGTGGCTGACATTTAGGGCACTATTTCTGAGCTGGAGCGAATTCACACAATTCTCATAATTCACATAAATTCACATAATTCACATAAATACATAAAACAAGTAAAAAACACTTGGTAGTTATCTTTATCCTGGAAAAGACTACAAAAAATATTTTTTTGTTGGTGGGTAATTATTTCTGTGACCCAAAACACATTGATGTTTTTATACAGAGCCTGATGATTGGCAGCTCTCACACACACTTCTTCCACACAATCTTACATCTGTCAATATGACATCTGCAAACGCATGACACATTTACATGTTTTACCTATTTATTTATTTGTTTATTTATTTATGCAAATCCAGGGGACTTCATGATTTAAACTATAAACAAAGCCCCATTTTTAGCACTGCACTTAACATCAGCCCAAAAATAGTGCCCTAAATGTGTGTGTGTGTGTGTGTGTGTGTGTGTGAATACGATATTATCTGTATTGTGTGTGGGGTGGATGTATTGATCTCTAACCTTTAATGTGTTTTTGTGTGTGTGTGAATCCTATATGGTCTGTGTGTGTGTGTGTGTGTGTGTGTGTGTGTGTGTGTATATGTGTATATGGTCTTTCTGTAATGTCTGCTCTCCCTCTTTATCCTGCTGCTGTTTGGCCCAGACGAGGCTGACCTCCTGGGTTAAGGAGACCCCTGGATCCTGGTTCAGTGAATTCAAACGTGGTAAATTGGTAAGCGTGACCCTTCGCTGGCACCCACGCCCCGCCCTGATCCCCTTTCATATTTTACAGAGCAAAATGGCTCGCTGGCCCAAAGACACGCCAGGCACGTGGTATAGTCGCTACAAACGTGGCTCTGTGGTAAGTGACCCTGATGCAGGTTTGGAGAACCCATCCAGACCCCTGGGTCTCCCCGGGTTTCTCTGGGCCTGCGGTGCTGCATGTGATCTGGTCCGGACTGCATCTGCTCCTCACTTCTGTAAGACTGGGCTAACAGACTGGCTGGAAACAGGCTCGCTAATAGAATGAACGAAAGGTGTGACCTCAAAGGCTTATGGGTAAAAGGCTATCATAGCAATTCTGTCCAAACGTCATTGGAATACTACACTTAATTAGCAAACAATACATGCTTAATGTTATTGTCTGCTCAAACCTATCAAGTCAAAAAGTTACACCTTAAAGTGACTGGGGGCTTAATCACTATGCAGATTAGCTGCTCATTGCTTTTCATTTGGACAAGTGTCCAAAATTGCCAGGATGCATTTGCTAAGAAACTGTATTAAAATTAATTAGAATTACATGTGTTTAGGCACAAAGTTGGCAGAATTTTGTCCACTCTGTGTCAGCGCTCAGTATCTGGCAGCACTCAGCTAGCACTTAGCTATAGACGTCTAGCTCTCAGTCACTGTTGCAGGGGCTTCTGGGTACGAGACAATGCTTCACGTGAGTCTGTGATGGAAAGGTATTGTGTCTGGTGGCTGTTTCCATGGTGATATGAGGCTGTGTCACACACGTGGCTATTGCAGATGGGCCTTGGGGGTTACATGATGTGTTTAGGATTGTTGTAACAGTGCAAGGTGAGTAAAGCCACTGATTGCATATGGATCTGAGTAAGTATTGTGTATGCGTGTGTGTGTGGGAGGGGTGCTTGCATGGCATGCATGAAGCATGTGGTCGGCTCATTCAGTCAGTCATGCGTGTGCGTAGAACCGGTGGACGCACACAGCGGTTGGTATGGCAACAGAACAACCCAACATTTGCTTCACATCCAGCAAATGTTCTGTCACACCAAAGCAAAACTGATAACAAACATGTGGACAATGTCACTTTATCACTTGTCATTGCATCTGTAATGTGTGGTTGTTGTATAAAAGCACACGAACACACACATACACAACAACAACAATTTTTGTATAGCCGAAAAAAACACAAGCGGTATGTCTCAATGGACTACAGATGGACACAAGGAAGAACTCCCTAGTAACATGGAGGTAAAAATGGACGAAACCTTGGGAAGGAATAATTCAGAGAGGGACCCCATTCCAGGATAGTAAGGGCATGTGACGGGCATCACTGCAGTGTTACTGTTAACACTGGGATAACGAGTATATGAAGTCAAACACAGGAATCATATGGGTGTATCATTGTGGTGTTGTGCTGCATTGTTGTCACAAAGGGTACACAAAACACAGAGCTAAAAGGATTATGCTACAGTACACAATGTCTTGACTTCGCAGATGCACAGTAGGGATTTGTAGACATCTTAACACAAGCCTGTAGCATGTCACACAGCAATGAATTGTGGGTAACGAGGCATAGTACGACCCACAGAAACCCGCTGCAGTACTTATTTCCCCTGCCAGTGCTGCCATGAATCATGGGAAATGGACTTGTTCTCGGTTTCCACTGCACTCAAGCCGTCATCCCGGGTAATTCACCTTCCCATAATTCTGTCACCAGGCGAGGCCGGGATTGAGAAGGGAAAGGTGGAATTTCAGTAGCTTCACTGATGGGCAGGAGGGCTGCATTTTGATTCATTTAAAGAGTCTGAGGATTTAGTACAGTTGCTAAATAGATTTCTGCCTGGTTTAGGTTCATTTTCTATTCATTTGAATAATGGACAGTTCAATTTCTTCTTTGATCAGTTCTGTATTTGGCACTCCAAGGATTATTACAAAATGATTTTCAAATAATCAGTGAGACTTTTCAGCATTCCAATACACCTCAAGACTAATTGTTGCTGATAATGCTACACTGGTCATTTACACCAATTACACCAACAATGTCTAGACTGGATTTTTGACCATTTCTAAATTAACCTAAACTTTAGAAAAGAAGTGTAAAAAGGAATAAGCAACTTTAAAAAGAACTGCTGGTCAATAGAGACTACACAACTTCTTTATATTCTCAGTCTTTTTAAAAAAATGTATGAAAGCCAATGTATGACCTAGGCATATACTGGAGGGCCCTTCACCTTTAATGTGTTTGTGTTTTATGCAGCTCTCGTACGTGGACTCAGACAGTAATCCAATCAGCGTGGTTCAGATGACCTTCCTGCGTTTACTGAGTGCCACAGCCCGCCAAAACCTGACTTACAACTGCTACCAGTCCATCGCCTGGCACGACCCGGACCAGGACTCCTACGACAAGGCCATTCGCTTCCTGGGCTCCAATGATGAAGAGATGTCCCACGACAACAACCCCTACATTCGAGCCATCGTGGATGGATGCGCGGTGAGTGTGAAGAGTGCTGAAGAGTGTTTAGGAGTGGTCTGTCATTTGTTCCAGATCCTGAGAGTTCACTCAGACTATTGAGTAGCATTTTATGAGATGAATAACCCCACTTAACATTCTCATGGTACAGCTCATCTCAACATTTCTTTCACTTTTTGAAAGTGCTAGTTTCCCTCAAATATGCCACCACCATCAAAAAAAAATATATATATATATATATATATATATATAGAAGCTAAATAAATAATCAAATCAACCAAAACATACACACACACACACACACATATATATATATATGTGTGTGTGTGTGTGTGTGTGTATATGTGTTTTGGTTGATTTGATTATTTATTTAGCCCGATTTATTGCTTTTGTTTTTATTTAGATATATAAAAATATAGCTATTTATGACACTGAACAGTGGTTTAAAAAAACTAACAAACAATTTGTCAATTTGTCATCTCTTAAGAATCTTTAGGAATTGCACTGGAATAATTCTGCCTTGGCAATGCTCAATATGCAAGATTCAAAAACAGCCAAAAATAATTCTGACTTCAAGAATTTCAGCTTGGAGGAAGGATCCGAAGATTCTGTCTTTGGCCTCAGATAATTTTAGAAAATGTCTTGACAGCCAATTTGGCAAACATATCATTTTTTGTGCTCTAATGTGGCCATGAGTCTACAGATGCTGTCATTTTCAACTGATCCCTGGTTCACCCAAAATTCTGGCAAGCAGGAGCATATAAAAAGTTAACAAATCATTTTTTTAAAAAGTTCCCCATGGCATTCACTATGGTATATCACCTATTTTGCTGAATTGAGCTCCAGAAAAGGATCTACCTGTTTGATAGATTTGAAACCAAATTAGTACAGCACAGAACCAACCCAGTTTAGAAATTGACGGTTTTACAGTGATTCATGACGCCAAAAAAGTGATGTTATATCAACAACTCAAGAGCTCTATCATGCATCTATCACCCCAGCGTTACATAATTAACTGAAAAAAGTTCCCTAATTATCTCAATTGTGCAGACCTGTCCATATCTGTATAAATTGCTCCCTTTTCACGCCTAGCCAAAAATATGCCATTTGCAACCATCTACCTGTGTTCTGATGAATTTTAAGGAACTCTTATATACAACAGTAAATAAATTATAAAAACAATGTAAATGTTGGGGTCATAACATCAGCTGATCAGCTTGGTTTATCCCCCTTCACATATATACTCTGATCAGTGATTTGTCGCAGGGACCATGGCAAGATTAAAAAACTACATTTTGAAGATAAATGAGAAAGCTTCAAAGGTCCACAGCACAGAAATCGGAGAGGATGTCGGAGAGGTGATGGATGATATTGATGTGATGAAAAGGTCTGTTTGGGGGGTGGGGAGGGTGTCTGCTGGTCTTGGCACCAAGAGTCACTCTCCTGTCACACTCAGACACATAAGTGTCTGTTATTGTTGTAATGAGTTTGAGAAGGAGGCACTTTCCAGAGGCTCTCAGCACCTGGAGAGTAGTCAACGTTCTCCTTGTTGCCTTGGAAACAAACGTTCTTTCCCAGTCATGTAACAAATCTCTTCTCTTTCTCCAACCCCCCCCCCCCCCCCCCCTCTCTCTCTCTCTCACTCTGCCCACAGTTGAAAAAAGGCTATGAAAAGACTATTCTGGAGATCAGCACTCCGAAGGTGGAACAGGTTCCATTTGTAGACATCATGTTCAATGACTTTGGTGGAGCAACGCAGAAGTTTGGCTTTGAAGTGGGCCCTGCCTGTTTCATTGGTTAAGACTGTTCTCCGAACATCCAAAAAAAAAAGAGAAAAGTAACCTACTCACTCTCTCAGAAACAAGACACAAGAAAGAAATCGGACTTATTTGTAAAGCATTTGTGTTTCCAGTGCAAACTAATTATATATATATTACTTCTTCAAGATGAGGATAAGAGAAATTAAAGAGGAAAAAAAACTAATTGCATAAAGAAATAAAAAATAAATAAAAAAATATACACACACAGCAACCTTACAACCTCAGTGCACCATGTCTTTCACATGCAAGTTTTGAAACTGGATGAAATCCGTATTTGCTAGCACATTTCTCTTTGGTTCTAAACCCCTTCCCAAAGCCCCAGCCTCTCATCTAACCCTCCACTGTTTGATGCACGTGCATACACACTATACCGAGCCCACGGACACTTCTTTTCCCACTTACAGTGTGTCCGATTCCAGTGAAGCCAGTCAACAGTCCCAGTCCAGTGTTGTCTCTGCTGGTTTCTCAATGCGTGGTGTGACCAACATTTCAAAAGAATTCCCTGCCCCAATATGTTCATTAATGTAATGTAATAAATATATAAATATTTTTGTATGTTTGTAAGTACTTTGTATGTTTTTATTTTTCTTCGTTTTTTTATTCTGGCTTCAAAACATGCATGTGACCTAATGGATGATGAGGGAAAAATGCTGTTAAAAAAAATAAAGTCCCCCACCCCTCGCAACCTCATTGGATTGGATGGGAGAGAATAAACCATACCCGAGCTGGTGCTGCCTTTTGTTTTAGCACATCTTTTTTTTGTAATTTAACAAATTCAACACAGTGTCAATAAACATAGGAAAAAAAGCACATGGAGCGATGATGTGAGCGTTGATTAAAAAAAAAAAAAAAAAAAAAAAAAACATTTCTCCAGTGGGAATGGCCTTGGTATCCCTTGCATCCCTGTGTTAGAGCTGTCAGCCTGAGTCGGACGGACGTCGCTGAACTTCGGTCGTGCCTTGTTGTCCCAGGCGCTTGCCTCACATCGTGCCCCGCTTTGGTTGGAAGAGCACTCAGTCTTTGGGAGACAGTGTCACATTATGAGGAAACACAAGAAACGTAAACCTAGGTGCTATTTCCTTCTTCCTGTGGTGCTATGTAATGATTTCTGTTTATTGTTTAAATGACTCACTGATGATGTACAACTGCTTCCCAGCCCCACAAAGACAGGGGGCGCCGCATTGTGTCTGAGCAGAAAGTATTTTACTGCATGCCAATCCATCATATCCACTCATACAACAGATTGTTGTTGTTTTTTGTGTTCTGTCATTTGTTGTTGTTTTTTTGTTTTTTTTATGTGTTTTTTTTTTGTTTTTTTTTATGGTCCACACAGAAAGATCTACGAAAGTCTGAGTGAGCTGCTGCACGCTGTGGGAGGCGGTCGGTTCAGGCCGACTGCAAGGCGGGTGCTTGATGCAGAGCTAGAGTTTTCTTTTCTTCTCACTGGTTAATATGTAAAGCGTTTACAACCCGTGGCGCATGGTGCACGGTGAGATCCACTAAGACCAGACAAGACTGTTCACCAGGCTAATGCTAAGCAGTGGTCGCCAAAAATGACCTTCCCAGGCCTTTGTCTGGTGCTGATGCCAACTCTCGCACATTTCTTATTCCTAGGTAGTGCCTTTGGGGTGGAGGGATGTTTTTTTTGTGGGTGAGATGGATCTCAAAAGTCCTCCACCTTCCACAGCTTTTAGCCAAGGAGGAGATTTTCCACATATACGAGATCCTCCGTTCTCCTGCCAAAGTCCGTTTTTGTAGCTTTATTTACGTTTTTCAAGACTTGAAGACCAAAAATTTATTTAAGAACCAGCCATTACTGGCCTACATGTGCTTATTAATTACCCTAATATAACGATCTTAAAAACAGGTTTAAATTAATGTCTTGCGCTGCACATTTTGGAGGAGCCACTCTCATTATTCTTACTTGTAGTAGTATTACTATTTTATATATTTTTCTTACTTCCTGATTGGTGGTTAAATGATGTATGCTTATCCTGGACTCATCTGAGATCTTATGCTTTATGTGATCATGCCACCACTTTATTTCCCACTAGGTTATGGCTCTTGTACAAACTATGCACTCCAATCCTTATCACCACTGTGTCTTTCCTGCTTCGTTCTTGGTTTAAAATATGACTTGAACTGTTGCGATAATTCACAACCACAGGCAAAAGTATTGGAAAAGAAATGCAATTTTTCAGACCTATTTGCAACTTTTGTAAATGTTTTGAAATCAGCACACTTGCTGCAAGTAAAGATTTTTATTCTTTTTTTTCTTTTTTTGTCTTGTTTGTCTTTTTATTTGTTTTAATATGTTGTGAAACCTGTGTAAGAAAGGATAGATGATATATTGGTTTTTATGTCAATAAATTCAAGTTTACTGTGGCCACCCACTCTTGTATGTCTTTTGAAGCATTAAAACTTACCTGTATGCATGAAATTGTTTTTTTTTTTCTGTCCTTGTTATACAATCAAATGGTCTTCAGCTCACATTTTTTTTATTAAAACCCATTTTTTGAATTGCTTAATTTGAGAGAAAAAAAGTTGTAATTCATTGTGAATTGGGAGAGTGCTGATTCTGTAACTCTCCTCCTACATCATTGTTTCGCTGTAGTATATTTATTGTATTATTTAAAAAGACAAAAATAAATGTAAATGGATTTCCAGTAGTGTTCACCGCGGAGACCCTCTTTACAGCTGAATTAAACTTTATTTGTCTCTGTATGTACGTGCTGAGGCAGTGGGGTTGAGGTTCTGTGTGTTGACAGTTGCCCGATGCCCTGCAGAGACGGAACTTTCTGTAATTCCCAGATGCAAGGAGACATTTGGCAACTGTGAACAACAACAAAAATGATCGCAGAGAGCAACACACACCCACACACACACCATTGCAGTGTCCATACAGGGAGGGACCACACAGAAATGCACACACTTTCTTTCACACAAGAATCAGAATTGAACTGTAGAACTGTATTTTACTGATGGTGAATGATGCGACTAAAGTAACAGTACGACTGAAACGATAATAGCGATTTAGGTTGAATAATGAATTAGATGTGAGGAGTGGCATAAATGAGCAGAGGGCAGGCTACGTACTGATGTGTTATTTTGAGCGCTTGTAGCAACAACCGAATCCGTTCAGAGACGAGCCCCTCTGCTGCTGTCCTAGATGCATAAGAATCAGATAAGACATGCGCTTCCCTCGGCATTAGCATATTAATTTCTCCCTCTCCCTGACTGATCAGCACACACCCACACCGGGGATTTTCCTCTCTGGTTTGGGAAATTGTGGTTTTCAAGAAGGAAACAACATGAGGCTTACATTTCCCCCCAGCTTACAGATGTGACTGCTGATAACACGGCAATGTGCACAACTACTCGTAGACAGCTACTACCTGCGAAAACCGTAAAAATAAACTGTCTTATTCAATTAGGGGACAAACCAACATATAGGACTGAACTTTGGGGAAGTGGAAACGGGAAAAGGGCAGGCTCACTCCACACTCGCACCAACACATAGGCGACATTATCACACACACCAAAACTGCTGAGTTACACATATTCACACCATGACGTCTGTAGCCACGTGGCAAGGATTCACAGGGCAGATCGCGACACACCAAGACAACATGTGACGGGACAGAGACCTTTATAACCGGCGCAGGCACTCCTTTAAAGTATGAAGAACAGTTGCAGGGACTCGGGACGGGGCCCCGGGACCGGAAAACACGCCAGGAGTACCATTGTTATACACACACCTTCCAAAAAATTCCATTTTTGTCTTGTCGGTATTTTCAAAATCAAGATCATCAAGATGTTTTCTGGCAAAATAGATATGAGTGTTGTGAGCCGCAACACCACACTGATGTTGACGTTCGCGTCAGGATTTGGGAAGGGACAGGATGATAACTCAAATGTGATAGGAGACAAAACAGGAGAGATCTTACCGGGGACGAGGTGATGGAGAGCCGAGTCAAACTGACAAAAGCCAATCAATGACTGAGCAGCTGGCAGTGGCCATCTTGCCCATTTATGGGAGTCAAGTTACCTCAACTCTGTGTTGTCCTGGTCACATGGATGGAATCATGTGACACTGTTAAGTTAAAAACTTTGATACCCAGGGCCCTTAATAAAAAAAGCATTTGTTTTTTTCTTGTGTTGTTTTTAACTAAAATGTAATTAATGTTGATGATCTGAAACATTTGAATGTGACTAACATGGCAAATACTGTATTTCTTGTTTAATTGTCAGTGCAAATTTGACATTACACCACAAGGCCCATGCTTAGCACTTTTCGCTAGTTTGAAACTAATGCTCTAAAAGACTGAGTGTACTTGCCAGGTACAGTGCTGTAGTGCATCGCTTGCATTGAACACGCCATGATTTATTGACATTCTTGCTCCTGTGTGTGTGATCACTTTGGGGTGAAAAGACAAAGGTCGGGAACACTGAACATCCTAGGAAGGTGAAACAAGGGGCAGGCCCAGGAAGGGGCACGCAGTGAAGGAAGCACTGACCTGACCTGACTGAATTTTGACTGGTGCAGAAGTGAGGTCCATAGCTTGAGAAGTGATGTTGTAGAGCACATTGAGTCTCACTAGCATTGCAGAGATGCTGAAACAATAGAGGCCTACATCACTAAGGTCTATCTTATAAAACTTTTTTTGAATGAATGAATGAATGAATGAATTTTGTTATTGACTCTTATTCAATTGGATTTTACTGTTACTGTTTTATTATCATTATTTTGTAATTATTTTATACTTCTGTTTATTTAATTTTTTGTTGTTATTGTGTCATAGTACCATTACCATTTTATCACTATTTCTATATTTTTAATTACCTTTATTTTAGCAATATGTGCTGCAAAAACAATGTGAAACGGGCTATATAAATTAAAGTGCTATTATTATTTATATAGGTTTTTTCCACCCCTCCAACCATAGCCACCTTCTACTGTTCATCAGCTCTGGTGAATTTGACAATTTAACCTTGTCATACCAGCGATGTGGTATTAATCTGGAAAGGGGAATTGGTAGACTGCCTTCGATGCCATTTCAAGCAACTATGGTGACCCTGTCTGATATCCCTTCATATCAGATGTACTTCAGGATAATTTGGCATGTGTGGGATTAACCTCATATCTTATTCAGTGTGTTCACCAGGCACCTTTAGACCTGCCATCTCTACATGATTCCACCTTCAACAAGACCACAGTCTCCTCATTGTGTTTCATTACAGGACTAGTGATGGTGCAAATGAACCAGCCACAGGTGGATGCATTGATTCCCAAGATGATACCCAGGAACTTGTACTTTGTTCTCCAAGAAGCAGTCTACAGTAGAACTGCAACACGAGAAACTAGGAGTTCTTGGTGGTCAAACTTGCACTGAGGAGTAGAGGCACTGCCTGAGGAAATCAGCAGAACAGTACAACAGCACAGCCGTACATTACATACTCAGAGACAGATGGGTTCCCAAGGAATGATGGACACATCTTGGACAAAACACTTAAAACTGATTTGCTACAGATCACCACAAGGTTAAAAATCTCAGATTTTGCTCTGTTCATTTGAGCTGATGTTGAGTGATGTAAGATCCAGCAACAAGAAAACACACTTCCTCATCAGTGATTTGCTCCATTTCTTTCTAATGCTTCTGTTGTTGCAGGTTTCTTGCAACATGTAATTTTCTGAATCCCCCATCTGATGGCTCTCTTGGCAGCTACCATCTGGCCTACCTGTTCAACATAAACACACCACTTATGAAACTATCGAGAAGCTTTCTTATCAATTTCAGCTCCTCCCGGTAGACTGAAAACAACATAGAGGGAGGTAGATTTATGAAGGTGCTTTACCTCTGGTGACCCTGTGTTCTTTCTCTCTCTTTCTCTATCTGTTGTATCAGGTAGGAGGGATGCATCAATAGATTAGGCTGTCTGTCAACACACCCAAACATGTGCACTCATGGCGTCTTTGCTTCACTCTGGTCACCAAAAGTTTTTAGTGCTCTAAAGTTTTTTAAGCTCTGTACCAGCGAGCAAGATATACACTTTTATCGATGCCTCTAATAACAAAATATAAATTGAGGATGTTTTCTCACATGTGAAAACTAAGTGGAGGTGAAGTGGAAATGTTTGCTTTTATTTTGTCTAGCCATGATTACTGTAATACTCAGTCTTATTTCATCCTCTCTGAACTGGTTCCCGGATTCAGTTTACAGTGCATTCACAGGGTCATGCAGCAGTATTCTGCATTATTTCACAGACAAGTCTTATGATGTGATTGACTGATATATGAATTATATAATTATTATTTATTATTGACTGTCACCCACTGTGGTGGAAAGCTTTGTGTTCACATTTAAATACTGATTTACCAAATTACTGATTTAGGAGATGATTTTAAATATATAACTTCCAGAAGACTCTGATCTATTAAGAGAACCCATGTAATTTGCACTAAATAAAATCTATTTTATTTACTGTAATATATGCCTAAGCCCTAATCAAAATAATTAAACGTGAAAGTGAAGTTATTGTAATTGTGATACACTGCAGCACATCACACGATGCATACAACAAAACATGTCATCTTTATTTAACCCACTGCCTTAGTGCGCAGTGGGAGGCCATGAAAGGCATCAACTGAGCAGTGTGTGGGGATGGTACATTGCTCAAGGGGACCTCAGTGGCAACCTTCTTTGATTAAGGGTCCATTTCCTTTACCTGCTAGGTCAATCACTGCCCAAAAATGCATCCAAAAATGATGGTCGTGCCTGATTTACACCCTCTGTGTGATGCCCTTTGATTAAGGGTCCATTTCCTTTACCTGCTAGGTCAATCACTGCCCAAAAATGCATCCAAAAATGATGGTCGTGCCTGATTTACACCCTCTGTGTGATGCCCTCTTGCAATACAATAAATTCCACTGTTAATGTGTGTGTGTGTGTGTGTGTGTGTGTATATATACTCACAATAAACTGAATAGCTTTGTCTTAGACATGTTTTATTTAATAAAACAATTGCAAATTGAAAATGCAAAATACAAAAATACAAAAAAATATGAACTTGATCATGTTGAACAATAATTAGCTCTCAAGTTTTGCTGACATCCTACTTAACCCCCTCGCACCAACACCACCACCCTGCCCCTGCCCCTGCCCCGCCCAGTACCATCCATGGCAGGGTGGTAGTAGCCTAGTGGGTAACACACTCTCCTATGAACCAGAAGACCCGGGTTCGAATCCCCCTTACTACCATTGTGTCCCTGAGCAAGACACTTAACCCTAAGTTGCTCCAGGGAGACTGTCCCTGTAACTACTGGTTGTAAGTCGCTCTGGATAAGGGCGTCTGGTAAATGCTGTAAATGTAAATGTAAATGTAAATCCATTGTCAGGGGGTCAAATGGGGGTGATTCATTAATAATTTTGAAGTTTATTGGTGGATATTTTTGTTATTAATTGCTCAAACTTATTATGTACAGAACAGGCAATTTATTACAATTATTTAGCCTATTTGGAGAAAGAGATGCTTATAATGTGATAACAGGTCAGTCATTTTGTGATTTAAAGTTGCATTTTGCTACTACTACCTGCTTAGGCTTTGCTAAGCAGGTAAATTCATGTTGGCTTGTTCCTTTCATATTAAGACACATTAATATAGACTGGGTTTTAGAATAGTGGAATGTTTTGTTCTTTTTCCATTTGTGGCGCCCCTTGGATGGATGGCGCTCTTAGCATTTGCCTATGCTGCATATGCAACAGGCCAGCTATGCACAATAGATCTGTCCTCTTAATCTGACCTAAAACTCCTTCATTGTCTGTCTCTGTCTTTATTTATGGATTGTCTCCGAGTTCCGAGGTCAGAACCTCACAGGAAACCAATCAATTGAAGCTGGGTCAATTTATTTTGATTTATTCAATATTTATAAATGAAAAATGGCAATTAATTGTGACAGTCCTAATCTGAATATTGGAATGGGCATTTCCACACCCATGATGTAATACAAATTGGGCTTACAGATGAAAGCTTACCCAAAGAGAATCTATCAATAACTTAACAATCAATGATTCTGTATTTCTAGCTGGACATACAGATAGATGAGACCACCTGCTTGAATTGAGAGAGCTGAAAACTGCAACCTGCCCTTTGTATGTACAAAGACCTACAGGGGGAGTCACAGCGGTGGGTTTCCTGCCCCTAGTGAGGTTTTGAAGGTCACATGCATCACCAGAGCCACGCCTCAGACCACTGTAAACTTCAAACCACCTCTCGTACCTCCAAAGCTCATAATCAATCAGTACAACGGTTCATACGACAAAACAATTTAAGGTCAGAGGCTGCACAGCCTAAAGTGCAAACAGCAGCATCTGGTAAGTTTTTAATGAAATTTGATATGATGAGATGATACTGCTCAACTGCTCTATTCTCATCTAAAATAAAACCTACCAAAGTGTGTGTGTGTGTGTGTGTTTGTGTGTGTGCGTGTGTGAGTAAATGCATTTATCTTAGGTAAGGAATGATTGATGTGTAAATGCTCTACAAGCTCACTTGCTCTCTCTCTCTAGTTTCTTCTTAGATGTTTGCCAGCATACAGTCCACTTGTGTCATACACCAGTCTGAGTAAAATCTGAAAAGCTTAATTAAGATAAGAATTATAAACAGTGATTTCTCTCAGAAAGATGTATCAGATTAAAAGTATAACGGATCACTTCAGACCAAACACTATTTCTCTCGAAAGTCTAAAACAATGGGAACAGAGAATAATATCCTATGTTAAAATTTCTGTCCTGCCATCTAAAGGCTTGTACTTTAAGTAAATTGTCCCCGTGTCCTACGACTGGCTCCGGCAGCCACAACCCTGATTATGCATAAGTGAGTGATTCTGTGTTACACTTGTATGTCCAGAACAGTAGGGTGTAGAAGAGGCGTCTATCATGCCCACAGCCACTCCCATCCAGAATGCTGATATAATTTGGGGGCAGTGGTGGCCTAGTGGTGGCCTAGCAGTGGTGGCCTAGCGGTTAAGGAAGCGGCCCTGTAATCAGAAGGTTGCCGGTTCGAATCCTGATCCGCCAAGGTGCCACTGAGGTGCCACTGAGCAAAGCACCATCCCCCCACACTGCTCCCCGGGCGCCTGTCATGGCTGCCCACTGCTCACTCAGGGTGATGGGTTAAATGCAGAGGACAAATTTCACTGTGTGCACCGTGTGCTGTGCTGCTGTGTATCACATGTGACAATCACTTCACTTTTTTTCTTTTTTTTAACTTGGGCAAGACGGATCTGTCTTTCAGAAGACCACTGTCTGAAGGGACAGCTGTGCTCATAAGCTCGATCCCCATCTTCTGAGTGCAGAGAGTAGCACAGCTCGGTTAAACTGGACTAATTCACCACTAAAGGCCAAACCGCTAATTAAAGAGTCTTACACGTCACTTGAACCCTAAAATGAGCATTCGTACGGGTGCGGCAAAAAACAGCTACACACTCATTGTTTACTGTTTCTTAATGTAGGGCCACGTTTGGCCCAGATGCTTCAGCAGGTGACGTGGTTAACTAAAGTGAACATGTTTGCAGACACTGATTATGCTCACACATTAAATGTGTTGGCGAGGCATTAATCTGCACTTATAAAACGAAGAATGTAGTTTAATTATGTCTTTCTGTCAGTGGCATATGGAAGACCATATGGTCGGCAAATTTGTCACGTCTTCATTTACCTTACAGCGTGCTGGCATGTTAGCAGGGGTGACTTAGCCCCTCAAATTAATCTCCAATGGTTTATTACTTTGCCAACTCCTGTGTTTGTGAAATAGGAATTATGGTTTGTATAGATGTTCCTGTTAACTACAACCTGACTGGCTTACAGTAAGAAAACGCATCAGCCCTGAACCTCAGAGATGCTTCACAATAAACTAATCCTGGTTTCACTGTTGGTTGAAAGAGGTGCCACTGACACAGCCTAAAATGCTAAATCATCCTACAATAAATGCTCATGTGTCTTTTTAGACCCATTTTATTCAATGCACAGCATGATTGCCTTTCATACTTTTCAGGGATAATAATAATAAATCTGAGATCTTGGCTGCTTATACTTCTTGACATGAATGGATGTTCCATCTCTACATCCCCAGAGGTTTGCGACCTGGGCGTATATCAGATCAGACAGATATCAGATCTATCACCTAATCTGCATTGTACTTCATCAAGTACATCTCCATTCACCTCTCTGTCACCCTCAGACCTCAGAGCCTTCATCCATGTGTTCATCGCTTTCCAACAGAACTTTTGTAATGGATTACTGTTTGTTTGACCCAGTGACTTAATTTATGAAGCTGTTATATCACCGCTGCCATATTCCACCAGCACTGGCTCCCGGAGAAGTTGCATATCTCTTACAACATTTTCCTGAGAACTCAATTGGTCCATTGTAGGAGTTTTGAAATTAATAGTATCGACATGGACGATTCTGCATCAGTGCGGTGTTGAACATAATAATGACGCCGTTTGTTGATTTTCTGGAAGGTAAAAAGTAGTGCCGGTAGTGACTGTGGCTGCCTGATCTGAGTACAGCACCACTGTGTGGATTGAAGATTTGAAGGTTTCAGTGTTTTACATCCTGCATCAACAAAACACCTCCTACCAAGTCAATGACCAAAAACCATTAGCTCATGCTGCAGTGTAGGTTGTTTTCTGAACTCCCGGTAAACTGGACACTCAGGGAACTACAATATGACATTATTGTTGCACGGGAGTTTACAATTCTATTGCAATGAGCCCCACTGCAACTGCAACATGAACACTGAGGCGAGCAAAGCTGGTGCTGCATTCGGCCTGAAAGCGGCTTTAGGTTTTTTCCCTATCAGTGCTCTCCTTTCTTCCGTTTTGTCATGATCCGGTCCGGAAGGGGTTACACGTTAGTCCTGTGTAATTTTTCCTAATCGTGTTGACCTGTATAAGTATAAAGCTGCCCTGTTTGTGTCTGTTCGCCGTCAGGTCATTGTTATTTGTTCTCCTGTCATCGGATGTCTCCCCTTTCCTGTTCATCACAGATTAAGACCCCTGTTTTGTGACGTCGTGTGAATGCGTCCTTCTTCATCGGCAAGTCTTGTCATCATTTCAGATCACCTGCCTCGCCATGTCAAGTGGCCGTGACTTGTTTGTGGTTTTCCGGGAGAACAGACTGACCGGCAACAGTTTTTCTGCTCATTGTAGCAAATCAAAGTTCTGTAAAATATTAAGTATGTAAAATGTCCTTGGGTTCCTGCAGATGGTTTTATTATTGTTGTTGTTGTGGTGCAAGAACATTTATGTATGATGTCATTTAAAGGCTATACATATACAGTGTATATAAATACAAGTGTATGACCTGATTCAATTTATATTTGCCATGCAATAAAAGTACAGTCTTGGAACAAAATGAAGGTTTTTTTTATGATATATGTGGAAAAAGTGGTGTCATCTTACATTAAGGGTCAAAACACAATACTGGTTGACTGTGGGACATTTTAAGTTTTTTATTAAGTTTAAATAATTTGAAAAATTGGGGGCCACTATGGTAATATCATAACAATGGAGCCAATAACATTTGTCAGACTGGGACACCGAATAATAAAATAAAATATATATTACAACTCAAAAATGGGATTGAAAGTAGTGCAGATTTCTGTGCCCAAATTTAAATTTATAATAAAATCTGTAATTGCAGATTAGTGTGACATTTTTTAGTATGCTCATGCTGTCTCATCCTGGATTTGATCTGAGTCTGGCTGGCCTCATTTTCAAATCTCCAATCGGAATTCAGATCCTCTCCTCCATTTTGTCCAGGAATTGTCCTGAATAATTAACATGTCTGATTGAGCAGACAGCCTGCACACCTGACTCCCCGGAAAAGTGACAGTGTGAAAACAACAATGCTGGCCATGATTTTTTATCAGGCAATTAATCAAGCGATCATGCAAGGAGTTATGATGCCATATGGTTGAAGGTTTCACTGTTTTACATCTTGCATCTACAAGTCCCTGATCAAGACCATTAGCTCATGCTACTGTGTAGGTTGTTTTTTGGGTGTAAATGTGGAGTGCAGAGATTTACCGTGAGTCGTTCTTTAATGCTTGATCCACACAAACCATTTTTCTGCCCCATGGCCAAAATAAGGCATTATAAAAATAAGTGTGTGTGTCTGTGTGTGTGAGAGAGAGAAAGAGAGAGAGAGAGAGCGAGAGAAAGACAGCTGAAAGTGGGCAGGAGTTTATGGGCAAAGTGGCCTGATATTACTGCAGTGTGCCAAACTACATAGCCACCATAAAATAGTTACTCCATGCAGCAGATTTTCTCCCAAGGAAACATTTTGGGATCAGCAATGATAAACATTAAATTGACTGTGACAACCAATCTAGTGGACAGATGCTAGCTTGTTTCCTCGTTTTTGGTCAAGCCTCTCCCTCATGCTGTGACTAGTGCTTTTGCATTAGCCATCAAATGCTTTTATTTAGTTAAACTTTGATATCACAGTGATGTTCCCACACACAATCCTCCTGCAAGGATATTAAAGAATCTTTGCTTATGAGTATGAGTTTAATAGTTGCATTGTGTCTTTGGGGAGAACCTTCTGTCACCGTGGCCATGTGCAGCATGTAATACTGAGGAAATGAAAGAATGATAGAAGAGGATATTTCATTCCAGTGAGAGCTGCATTACAGATGAGCAGACTAATTTCATCCCTTCTTCTCTTTTCCCCTCTCTGCCTCACTCTCTCCATCCCTCCCTCTGTTTCATTTGGAAAAGATCAGGACCCCACAGGTGCTTGTCCTTTGAAGAACAAACACATTTATCTAGTGGGCATCCAGGTTCCACAGGCACTGCTGTCCTGCTCATTCACACTCAATCAAATCTGCTGTGTGTGTGTGTGTGTGTGTGTGTGTGTGAGAGAGAGAGAGAGAGAGAGAGAGAGAGAAGCAGATGGTGGCTCAGCTTCTGGCAAGGTTCTCCTGGATTCCTGAGAACATTTAAATGAGGTCCCACTAACTAAAGTTATTTTCTCATATGAAGAGTTGTTGTTATGTAATATTCACAAGAACTGGAAAGAGCAGCCATAGCTCACTCAAACCCTACTTTTGCCAGAACTGATTATATTTGTAATATATTATAAGACATTTGAATGCATGGTGTAACCCAGTAGAAAGAGTCCCTCATTTCATATAGGGATAGTGTATTTAATGAAAAGTTTTTTTTTCTTTTCTTATCGCTCGTGGTAAACCATACTATGAATAATTAAAGTTATTTGGGTGCCTGTCAAGTTTTGTTTAGTTGCTATTGGTCGGGCCACTCCGTACTGTATCGCTATTGCAGGAGAGGGAAAGTCCCGCCCTGATTTGTGTTAGCAAGTTAGTCAGTACAACGCAGCGCCCCGAGGAGCGCACGCCAACGAGAGAGAGCGAGAGACAAAAGTTCGGTGATTGTGGACAAAAAGTGGTTTTAACCACCAAAACCAGTGCTAAGTGAAACACCCAAAGCACCTGAAATTTCCTAGAACCTGTGAATGTCTGTGTACAGGTTTTTTTCTATTGAGCCTTCCTTGGAGGAAACTGAAAGATGGAGTTCTCCCTGACGAGGGGGATGGCGAGCCACCGGGAAAGCTCTTCACCAATCTGAGAGGAAACTTCTCCATTCCTTCTCCATCAAACAGGTCACCGGTGTGGTAGGACTTGATCTGACATCATTGACTTTGACTGTTACCTGTTACACCTACTGACTAAGACCTACTGACTAAAACTTACTAAAGACCTACTAGACTATAACGCACTGACTAAGAAGAAAATCTGAACTGAACTCAGAACTTTTGCATCGTTGTTGTCCAGGAGAAAACAACTCAATTTTGGAAGGAGGAAAAAGGCTTTATAATTATTGGAAATTGTTACGTGTTAATTATTATGTTATGGTTTTATAAGAGAGAAGTTTTTGTTGTTTTGTTATAGTGAATGCCGGCTGTTAGATTGTACATTTATTTTCTTATTTCCATTTAAATATACTTAGTAAGTTCAACTGTCTCCCCTGGTCTGAGCATCTTTTTCCCTGGCTATCACATAGCACAGCATTTACCTCCACGAACCTAGACACTGGTCCCCCCTTGGGTGAATCACCTGAGCTTGTATATATCTGCTATAAGGGTAGTTACATTCTTCACAGTGGTTACAATAACATTATGTTTAACTGAATGGATATTGGGCTATGATAACACTGTTTTTAACAACATTTTGCTGATGGGAATAAAAAAATAAACCTCATCTCCATTTGTGTTCTGCAGTTTGTGTTCAAAAGACATACTGAATGATTTTTTCCACTAGCAGAATACAGAAGAGTAAAGTGTAGTATGTTTTGCTACATGAGCATTTAGTTTCAGTCCAGCACATACCAAGGGTGAATGTGGGGCAGTGGTGGCCTAGCGGTTAAGGAAGCGGCCCTGTAATCAGAAGGTTGCCGGTTCGAATCCCGATCCGCCAAGGTACCACTGAGGTGCCACTGAGCAAAGCACCGTCCCCACACACTGCTCCCCGGGCGCCTGTCATGGCTGCCCACTGCTCACTCAGGGTGATGGGTTAAATGCAGAGGACAAATTTCACTGTGTGCACTGTGTGCTGTGCTGCTGTGTATCACATGTGACAATCACTTCACTTTAAAAATCTTTCTGAAATAACAAAATATTTCATGTCGTTTTATGCTTTTAGGAGTTTGTTTTTTATGAGGTGTGGTTGGGCACATTGTCAGCATATTGACATTATTTGTAAGGTGAACAAGGTGCTCTTCCACCATATGACCTTCCAGACAAAACTGTCCTGGACGCCTCATCTTTTGTAAGTATATTTCGTGTTTTTCTGGATCTACAAAAATCTACAAAGATAGAGTCAACAGCCATGTACAAGCAAAAAGAGTATAAAAGTTTTCACTTCGTCCATGAATACTGTGCCAGATGCTTGCATTGAATTCTCCAGACAGTAATGTCCATTCAATGTGCTGGCCAACTGATGTAGATATTTGTGCGCACACGTACAGCCCCACCAGGTAATGCCTGAATAAACTCAGGGTTGCAATGCATTGCATGTAATCAGCTTAAAATATAAATGCCAGACCCCACACACACCTCCCACAGGTGATTATCAGTGGAACGCAGGTGAGAAGGTAACTAAATGTGGTGTGTATGAGAAAATGTGTGTGCCCGTATTTATGTGTGTGTGTCAGGCACTTCATAAAAGTCATAATGAAAAGATCAATAGTATAGGAATGTATGTGTTTGCTCTTTGCTGAATAATTTATAATGTTTTTATAGTTTACCCTGAAGCCACTTACACCTCACTTTCATGTCCTATTAAAACATTTTTGCACACACATTTTGTTTTAATACTCTTGTGAGAACCTCAATACTGGTCAATAAATATCGTCCATTCAGCCAGAACATTAAACTCACCTAAGCCTAATATTGTGCCACCAAACATAAGACATAATTCTTCCTCATTCTGGACAATTTGATCCTACCAATATCGCACATATACATCATTGTTGCCAGTCCATTTCAGACCAAAATAAACCACAAATGCATTTAAGTACTCACAAAACGTACTAAACGTACTTAAATGAGCTTTGGATTCCTTGTTCTCGACAAAAACTGTTTCCCAAAATTCCAAATACAAAACTACCCAATTTTTGCCAGACTGAGCGCAATTTCCTGGGTCTCCTCCCTCCCCCTCTGTTTAGCTCCAATTTCAGTCCTCATAATAAAACTTCATGGCTTTGTCAGCACTTCAGAGCCTTACAGCGAGAGATCACCCTCACTCCTTTCTCTCAAAACAGCTCAGTCCTGACCTCAATCTATCATTCACTGTACTTTAACCTCTATCTTTGTCTCTCACACACCCGCCACCACACAATAATGCTATTTATCTGTTAGGAATCTGTGAATGGTAAAGAAGCTTTCCTGAAAAACCTAATTATGTTCATACGTTTTTGATAATAAAGTGCTTCCAAATTAGGAAACAGATGCAACACAAGCACAACCTCGGACATCAAAGTGTCAGTAGTCACTAAGGATCAGTGTCTGGGTAAGGCTCATTTAAAAAACGGACGCCCTTACCACTCATTAACACCGTCCTTGATGCCCTCTCAGATGCTGCTTTTTACACCAAGCTGGACCTGCAATCAGAATACAACCTGATCTGCATCTGGCAGGACAACGCGTGGAAATTGCATTCATCCCTCCCACCAGTCATTATTAAAACCTTGTCATCCCCTTCTGCCGTCTTCCATCAGTTCACCAATGACGTCCTTCATGACATGCTGTGGTGGTGGGTGTGTGCATATCTGGACAATGTTCTCATCTACTCACCCACTCTGGAGACTTACATTCAGCATGTGAGTGCAGTGCTCAAATGTTTGCTTGACTGTATTGTAAGTTGTAAAAATTGGCTTTCCACCAGCACTCCATCACGTTCCTGGGTTTGGAGCCCAAAAAGCTGGAGGCAGTGGCATCACGGCCCCCTACCTTAACACTGAAAAAGCTGCAGCAATTTTTTGGGTTTGCAAAGTTCTACCAACGCAGTCGCAGCACGACTCACTGCTCTCACGAAGACCACAGTGTATGCTGATTCACGTTCGTAGAAAAAAAAAAGTGGTGACTCACTCGCCTCTTTGTGCTGATCCGCAAAAAAAAAAAAAAAAAAAAAGAGTTATCTAACTTTTCATGGTGTTTTTTCTCTTTAGATACCTGGTGAATGTAGACGTTATCCCAGCTGTCTCCGTCACGGTGGTTCCACAAAATCGGCATATAGGGAGGTGCGGGTCCAGACACTGCTCCCTCTCCTCGTAAGCTCACCTCGCAAATGGGTATTAAAAAATTGCGAGCATAAATTTTTTTTTTTTAATAATAGTAATAATTTGGCCAATGGCCACAATGATGCCCTGGTCCTATGTTGTTTTGCAAATATACTCATTGTGCTCTGTAAAGCATAAGCTAATTACTGCAGACTTCGCAGACATTTCTAGACATTTCTTTGGCGACTTCGCTATGGTGAAATGTGTGGATTGTGAAGTAATTTAACACTTCTGTTGAGAAAAAGTTAAAATGTAACTTTTTTAGAATATAGGCATCTGACTGGTTGCATTTGAATTACGGGGCGTACTAAATGACGATACTGTTCTGTGGGGATCCATCCCATTGAGACCGCTATGTCCGAGACCCAGACAAGACAAAACTAAATAGATTCAAGACAAGATTGAGACCAGTCTTGAGAACACTACAGGCAGTTTAATGAAAACCAAAAAACCAAACAACAATATTAGCGTATAAGTTTCATGACCCCGTCCGGACCGGAGTTTCACTGTTGTCATGTGAAATGTTCCCTAATCGTTTTCACCTGTGTCAATTGTATAAAGCTGCCCTGTTCGCCGTCAGGTCTTTAAAGTTATGTTCCATGTTCACCAGTGTCTCGGATGTCTCCCCTGTCTTGTGCTTCACCCAATAAACCCCAGTTTTGTGAAGTCAGCAATTGCGTCCTTCCTTCCTCGTCACCTCTCCGTCCTTTTCTCCATTCACCTGCCTCGTCATTCCAGCATGGTTGTAATAATAATAATAATAATAATAAAGTGAAGTGATTGTCACACGTGATACACAGCACACGGTGAAATTTGTCCTCTGCATTTAACCCATCACCCTGAGTGAGCAGTGGGCAGCCATGACAAGCGCCCGGGGAGCAGTGTGTGGGGACGATGCTTTGCTCAGTGGCACCTCAGTGGCACCTTTGTGGCTCGGGATTCGAACCGGCAACCTTCTGATTACGGGGCCGCTTCCTTAACCGCTAAGCCACCACTGCCCCAATAAGCAGAAGTTATATAGTTTAAGTAGTATGGCGTTTGGAAACTCTTATGCATTTTTTTAATCTTCCACTTGATAAGGACAGACTAAACTTATCTCAGTTCTTACACAATTGAACAAATGAGAAGGTCACTCACTCACCATAACCGCTTAGTCCTATTTAGATGCAGCCTTAAAGGAGCACAGACCTCCCCAAATAAAAGGAACCTTGAGAACCTCTGAAATAGGGTCTGGGAGAGTGTGAATGAAACGCCTGTAAGGTATGTGAAGAGACCTAGTTGACAGATAAAAGGGAAGAGATGGACAGCATGCCAAAACAGCAGTCTGCCATTTAACCAAGTCTCCCAGAGCACACAGCTTTTCTCTCACATGCATCATCAAAAGGCCACATCAAATACAACACATCAAACGGAATGTGGGTGGGATTAAAAGATAACAGTGGAATGAAGAATTGAGTCACCTATGGACCATTTCCTGCTTGCTTTTTTTGAGTGCGTATCGAAGGTTCCAGACAGGCATGGACTAGCTAAGTTCTCTCACCCCAGGTAGAAAGATAAGCAACGTGTGACACTGAGGGAATGAAGGTCAGGGGAACATTGAGGAGAACATTGTGTTACAATGTTATAAGACTAAATGTGAAGCTGTGTCTGCATTCAGTCCAGTGGAACATACCTATCACTGTAAAATTAAGGATGTTCCACCGAAAGGAACAAATTTTGTATTTAATTTTTTGGTTTTTAATATTGTATTGTAAATTATATTGTAGGACTTTAAATGCACTGATTATTCCCTCATAATGATGATCATTTATGAGAATCTGGATGTGCATAACTGTACAAACCTGTACATTTTGATGTTTGAGACACTGAGGGTAAAGTAAATATATATATAGGATAATATATATTTTTTAATTCAGTTGTTCTGAATATGAAGCATATAAAATATGAGTGTTGATTTTTTTCCAATTGTGCTTTCAAGCATATTTGTCTTACAGCTGGAATGGTAAATGACCAAGGAATTATGCACGCCGAACATGATTGAAAAACACATTGAAGATTTTATTTTGCCAGGAAGCCATCAAAGCTGTCATCTCATCTCTGAGTTAATCCTTGCAGAAAATCGTAATGCATAATTGCACAGGGGTCAGTTCATGTGGCATTTAACTGTACAGCCAAGGGAAATAGCTTGTGATAGCCCTTTGCAGAAGCACCAGTTTGAAAAGAAAAGTGAATTTGAATTATTTTCCTCATCTCCTGTGCTATTTTCTAATATTCATAATATTAAACTTTTTACTCTGCTACATCTGGGAAATTCAGTCTTTCGTTTTCACTAACACATCCATAAAGGTTTCTGACATTGTGGTGAAATCTATGACTAAAATATATCACGTATAAAATACATATGCATCCAGGGTAGGGCACCAGCAAACTGCAGAGATTTTATTATACTTAAACTCAAATAAATATTCAACTGAAACTTTGCATTTTCTCAAATCCTTTTTCTTTACAGTCACTTAGATTTCATGCTTATGATCAGTCAAACTAATCTCATGGTGATCACATTTTTTTCAAAAGGTTGCTGTGTTACAGTCTTTTCATCTGAGTTAAGTTAAAATATAAACGGACGCTAGAGTACATATAAAGTACATATGAAGGCAAAAGCCTTTGTAGCATTACTAAAGTACTTTTTAAAGGGGGATTTCTAATTTTGGGGGGAGTAATATTTCACCTTGGTTATCCTAACTGACTCAGGTATAGGATTTGTGTCATTCTTCCACCATTACACATTACAACAAAAGAGACTTTGTGAGACTATGTGTGACAATTAAATAAAGGGAGTTGAAAATTTTATTGGGTAAATAGTGAAAGCAGCCATCTACTCTGGTTCTCACCATTGTCACGTTCCTAAGTCTAGGGGTCTCAGAAACGCAACAAAGGTGTGGAGAGGAGGAGGTCCCTGTTACACATGCAACCAAACAAACGATACAAACAGTGCTTTTATTTACAGTGTGCTAACAGGTTTAATAAGACAGAGGACTCAGGACAGCTAACTAACATCAAAACAGCCTAAAGTAAGGGATGGGATAACAGCAGGGATAATTAAAACACGTACAAGTTACCAAAAACGGCACATGACAAGCTAACAGCTAACAGGCTAACAACAAAAAGGTCTATCACACAACGAAACAAGAAACAAGAATGAGATCCCCAACGGAGCTCTATGCAGATCTCCGTGGACCCTGGGGACCTCCCAAAAGCATAAGGGCCTAGCAGACCCTGGGGACCTCCCAAACACCATCTGAAGTCTCTTTAAATAGGTGGAGGTGACCAATGGCAGATGGAGCTGGTAGGCCTCAACTCCTCCCACGAAGTCAACCTAAAAGGGACAGGACGCAAAAACACAGCCAAACACACAGAACACGTGGGAGCATACGTCCAGGGACGTAACACCCCCACCACCAAATATCAACCCTTCGGTTGATCCAAGAGTGCACAAGATAAGCATTGGCCCTCAAAATACAATATCTGCACTATTCAACGAATCTCACAATTTTTTCGAAGGTCCAAAAACAAGCAGTGGACAACAAATTTGTATACTCAAAATCAAAAATGGTGGTGGTTGTAAAATAGGGCAAAACTTAAGCAAACTATGATCCAATGAAATATTTCCCCCACTTCCACAGAAATACAAAAATGTCAGTGATTGGGAAAAATAATAGGGCAAACTGGGCACTCCACACTGCTCTTGGGGACTAATAACCTAAGAGACAGTAGGCCCACAAACAGACGCACCGCCATACAACAGTCGTCCTAGACTTAACCCGAACGGGAGCTTTACACAAAAGCACACTCAGTGCTTACTCTGGTACTTAGTCACGTTCCATTCCAACCTGCTGCTCCAACTTTCTGAGCTCAAGCTCATGCTGACACTCCAGTTGGCAAAAGCTGAAGCTCCTGCACCATCTTGCAAGCCCGTAGTTACGGTATTCGCATTCTGGACAAACTCTCGCTGAATCAAGCCACTCTCGCTTCTCCAATGAGCACTCACGGATTTTTACATCCGCATCAGAGTCACTCGCCGGATCGGCAGAAATGCTTGACGAGAGCACATCAGCAGGCAGGGCTGGGAAAAACGTTCCTATTGACCAACACGCTCCACAACTGAAACAGTGTATCCTTCCGCCGAAGAACCTCACTACTGAGAGTGAGCGAACACCACACGGCAATTCAAACAGAGTCTCTTTCAAACACTGTGCCGAACGAATGCAGAAGGAGCACTAACGAATGTCCACAAATGATACAAGCACAGCCACCACACACAAAATGCATCTTGTTCTAACTTTAGACCCACACCTGTGTACACAAACAGATCAACTACCCCACACAAACTTGTACGCCAAAAACAAAAAGCTGAATACTAACAACCACCCAAGCCTACACAAACTCCTCTCCACCGAACGTATACCTGAGGCCACAAACACAACAGCAAAATTGCAAATCCGGTCCTAAACGTGCCTAACACAATCTACCTTAACCTATCTGCTCTTCGGAGGGTACCGATTGGAGGCAACTTTGAACGCCGAACGTCACCCCGGTCAGACTCAAGCTGAGGCTGTCCGTGTGACGGCGTACCCCCACCCGGAGTAGCTCCAAAAGAAAGAAAGGAAAAATAACAAAGCAAAATAACAAAAGTGGTGCTCTGCAGGGAGGGCATTGCCACAGCAAAGACCCCAAGAGACACCCTAACTTACCGGATATATGATTCTGCTCACAAACACCAAACCAAGGAAAAAACATCCTGGACGAGCCCCCATTTGTCATGTCACTATTCCTAAGGGTCTCAGTAACGCAACAAGGGTGTGGAGAGGAGGAGGTCCACTGTTACACATGCAACCAAACAAACGATACAAACAGTGCTTTTATTTACAGTGTGCTAACAGGTTTAATAAGACAGAGGACTCAGGACAGCTAACCAACATCAAAACAGCCTAAAGTAAGGGATGGGATAACAGCAGGGATAACTAAAACACGTACAAGTTACCAAAAACGGCACATGACAAGCTAACAGCTAACAGGCTAACAACAAAAGGTCTATCACACAACGAAACAAGAAACAAGAATTAGATCCCCAACGGAGCTCTATGCAGATCTCCGTGGACCCTGGGGACCTCCCAAAAGCATAAGGGCCTAGCAGACCCTGGGGACCTCCCAAACACCATCTGAAGTCTCTTTAAATAGGTGGAGGTGACCAATGGCAGATGGAGCTGGTAGGCCTCAACTCCTCCCACGAAGTCAACCTAAAAGGGACAGGACGCAAAAACACAGCCAAACACACAGAACACGTGGGAGCATACGTCCAGGGACGTAACACCATTGTTAATGCAGCTGAAAATAAAGTGTCCTGGAACAAGACTTTTCTTTTAGGCTACATCATCACTCACTGCAGGAACGAATGACCCATCGGCCGCACATCGTCAATCAACAGGGTGGCACAGAGAGTGCAGTGACCTTCATCCTGCCCAGAATCAATTCTGCTGACCTACAGATGCCTGACCCTTATTCTCACACCTTCCACAGATTAGTGCTGATGTGTGGATGTGCTCTCATGCTGCAGTCAGCGCTAGATCACATTTTTTTAAACATTTTTGAAGGGCCTTTATTCCATCACTAACCTAAAAAGTGTTTGAATTGTAATTACCCAGGTAATATGATAAACCAATTGCCTGCATTTTTTTATTTACTGTTGCATATCAACTAATGAATAATACAGTAAGAAATTACCCAATTATTTACACATACATGCTGCTTTTTGCATCATTTGTAGTCCAACACAATCCATCCATTTCAAGGTTTCAATTAGAAAAAAAATCAGACACTGATGAAAAAACATTTGATGAGATTTTATTTGATTGATCATCAAAAGAATGAGACCCTCAGGCAAGAATGGAGTTATTACAAGTAAACAAAAAACACTTCAAGCTTAATCATTTTGAATCTTCAGTATAACACTCAATTCAGATGGAAGAAATAAATGTGCAATTTGAGAAGATTCTACACAATATGTTTTCTAATGTGTTTTCAATGTGTTTTCTAATGTGTAGCAGGGGCAGTGGTGAGGTGCCACTGAGGAAAGTACCGTCCCCACACCTGTCATGGCTGCCCACTGCTCACAATGGGTAATGGGTTAAAAGCAGAGGACACAATTTCACCATGTCACTGTGTGCTGTGCTGCAGTGTTTCACAATGACAATCACTTCACTTTCACTAAAGCTGAAAGTCTACAAGTCAAAGCATATCTTCAAGGTAAAGCATATCTTCATTTCATTTCAAATCCATTGTTGGAGTGTATAGAGACAGTGCAGTTCAGATATTTATAATATCAATATCACAATAGTATAAATATTACATAACCTTTTTTGATATTATGCACATAAAATTACCTGTAGAATAACAATAAGGACAAGTAATATCTCTAATCACAAAATCAAATTCAGGAGCAATTCAAGGCTCTATTCAAAAACATTTATTATGTCACAGTAACATACAGTCAAATAAGATGCAAACAAACGTTCTATGATGCAAACAAATGTTTTATCATTGAAATATCTTTATCATTTTACACATTGATGTTAAATAAACAGTTCTGTCCCAGAATCTGTGAGTGTGAGTTTGGATGTTGATTAGACTTTTGATCAAATGTTGTCACGCCGACGTGTCGTATAATTCTGTGGTCTCCAGCATCTGTTAGTTCACTGTTTGATCCGGCTTATTGTGATATGACTGTTGAGCAAGTTTAGTCTATAGATTTTTTTCATACTTTACAATCTAAAAAGCAATGGCTGTCCCTACAGTTCTGAAAACTCTGTATTCAGTTGCTTAAGAATTGCTGGGCTTTTTCATTAAATTACATGGGACTTCCCATTTTATGAGCAATTGTTTGTGTGTGTCATCAGTGAGTGGGGCAAACCTCTTGGCTCTTTTGCTATGCCACAGTAGTCACGGAAACAAAAAATACCTGCTGTTTATTAGTGACCTGGATTAATCTCTTTACCCTAAATAGGTCATAATACTTTTCTCTTCTGCAGTGTACAACTACGCTCATGTAGTTCTTCAGTCTGGAAAGATGGATGGGAACAATATTTTGCTAACAAGTTGGATGTGAATTTGATTATAAGAAAAGGTCAGCAACGGTGGGATCAGACATGAACCAAAGAAAGATAGACATGGATACAACAAGGAAGAGAGTCAGAATGAAAAGCAGGGAGCTGCAGTCGAGGGGAAAGAATTAGAACTGGTTGCTGGTGAGGTCTCTGTTCTCCCAGCATGCCGTACCCAAGGGCTGGTCCATCAGCATGTTCAGAACCAGCAGAGAAAGGGGATTAACTCCAGTCCTTTTGATCTCCTCAAATTACATTGCAGGAGAACGGATTTACTTATTCTGAGGCTGACACTATTCACGGGTTTCCCATAAGAACCTGTCATTCCGTTCTCAAACAATGGCGGCACTGACTGGCAGCGTGCTAAATGAGTGGTAAGTAGGCTTAAATGGCAGCTCTAAGAATATGTTGTTGGCGTTGCATCAGTAAAGACAGATGATGACACAGAGTCCTTCACTCTCCCTGCAAAGCAGAGATTCACAGTTCAGTTGGTCTTCCGACTTCCAACTTGTCTGGTGACCCATTTCTAATTTTCTGGCCTTCAGCACTGCTAGCAAGTAAGAAGAGAACAAGTGCTTACAAGAGTTTCATATACAGTTTCAATTAGGGAACAAGAGCATAGCATTGGCTGGAAATAGAGAGGCCATCTTACATAATTTCATATAAATCAATTCTGACATGAAACTAATGAACAAGAATTGATTGCTCTGTGAAGGTTTCTGAAGATTAAAACCTAACCTAATATGTTTTAATTTATTTAAAAATGAATTTTGCTTTTCTCCATTCTCTGATCGGAATTTCCAGATTTTGGATGATGTATAAATCCTTTTTTATTACAAAAAGGCTAAATAAAATTAATTCAATGAATGGAGTAAATTTACTCACCTTCTAACTAATGTCCTGAAGTCCTTTCTTCCTGCTTGCCAACATTAATTATGCCACTGAACATTAAATTTGCTCACTTTTACAAAGGCCTGCTTGTCAAATATAGTACCCTGTGCCAGAGTGTGGAACCATCCACCAGTCCTGCTGACTGCAACTTTCCATATATGAATCTTGAGTGTTGTGAAGAGTCTCGACACCTTCTGGCTTCTAACGCCATTTGAATTCAAATTAGTTTGTTACGGGAAAAGAGATGATCAAGCAGAACTCAAACCCGTATACTTTCAGCCTGGGCTCAGGCTTTTACAGTTAACTCAGCACATCATGTTTTTTTTTGTTGTTGTTGAGAACATGTTCCCCTTGAGGCTGCATAAACTTTACTGTCTCCTGAACTACAAATATGAAGGAAGAAGAAGAACCTGGCATGATGGCTAACACCCAAGAACAAAATCAGTTCGCCCTGCTGAGGTTTTTCTGCACACCATGTTATGCCCATGGGAAGACAGACCGTGTGTGTGCACTGCAGGTAAGAAGCCACACTCACCCAACCCTGGCTGAGGTATAATGACGAATTCACCAATGGAAACCTTTGCATTTTTGTCTGTGGTGTATGCGAGATACTGCTGATTGTGCAGCATGAAAGGAGTGCAAATGTAAACAGAATTTAAATTAATGACTTGATGAAAGTATAATGAGACGAATGGGACGGCCGTGGGATGAAGCCCTCGCTTTCATTGCATAAGAAACAGTGCTATGCAAATGAAATTCATTTATGTTGATGAATATTCAGAGATACAGGGGAGCTTAAATATGTGTGAATCTTTTAGATTCTTCCAAAATTCCACGCCGTTGCTCCCGTTACCATCCTGTTTTTCATGGAATAAAACCATCTCTTTGTGGCGTCTGCTCAAGCTAGTGCAGTTCATCACCGGCTTGTCACTGTTTTGTCGCTGCTTGACCCCTAGACATGGGGACGTGACATAATCAATGATCAGATTAACATTTTCTTTGTGAATGCACATACTTTTACATGCCTTGCTCTTTCTGTTGATGTTGTTTGCTGTTGTTGTGGTTGGTCCACCACTCAAAATATGATATTTGTCTAATTGGGTTGATGTCATTGTTAAATGCTTGTTTGAAAAAGTAATTTTCCCCCCCAGAATTCTCTCCTGTGCATATGGAGCTGCTTGACCTACTTTTGACTGAAATATGCAATTTTTGCGCTCTGTGGGAAAAGCATGCTTTTCAGAAATAGTACATTAGGTATGCATTTTAGGATAGGATCTCTAAATTGCTTGCATAAAGGATATAGATTACTGTGGCACCTTATTGTAACTAAGTGGCCACCCAGGGAATCACCAGGTCAGGCATAAAATTCCTCCAGTGAAATCAGTTGTCATGATCCGGTCCAAAAGGGGTCACTCCGGTCCGGGATCCGGGAGTTTCACTGTTGTCATGTGAAATGTTCCCTAATCGTGCCCTGTTCGTTTCTGTTCGTCGTCAGGACTTTGAAGTAATTTTCCATGTTCACCAGTGTCATCGGATGTCTCCCCTGTCTTGTGCTTCACCCATTAAACCCCGGTTTCGTGATGTCAGCGATTGCATCCTTCCTTCCTCATCTCCTCTCCGTCCTCCTCTCCGTTCACCTGCCGCGTCATGCCGACATGGTTGTGACATCAGTGTCCAACGACACAATGATGAAAAATCATTAAATGTACCCAATTCATGATATTTTTGCTCTTATATAGGTCTTAATACTATACTAATACTATAATACCCCTAATACTATGTCTGAAGTCTCTTTCCAAAATTCAGCCGTGGTGCAGAATTACAGCCTTTTTTTGCCAGTCGCACAATGACACACCGTTTCACTGTCTGTAGTTTTAAATGCAAATGGCTAGAGAAGTGAGCGGGCAATTGCAGAAATGATGTCATCAAAACCATTCACCAACAACGTTTGGCGGAAACAGGAAGTCGAGTCTGTGTCTTTCCGGAAAATAATTAGATTAACTCAATGGTTCTTCAGAGACTCGCAAAAAAAAAATACAACAACATTTTTTCTGTATATAGGTTATAATCACATACAGTATACCTTAATGGGCCCTACAGTTGACACCCCCCACACTTGCACCCTTCTCTGGATGAAAAAAACATAAGAAAGAGGAGGTAACCTTTCCCCGCATGACGACATAAGGGGACAAATTCCAAATCCCACAATCTGAGCACTCTTTACACCTATCACAATTTTTAGCCACTGTAGGACCATAGACAGGCTAGGGGAACTCGGATTAATGTTAAATTATCTCACAGAGTGAAATTTTTATGATAGGGGACCTTTAAAAAAAAAAAGTCGGTGATTACATTTCAAGTTCTTTGGCGAGTTTTAAGATTGCCAAACACCTGTATTTCTGGTTGTATTCTGCTCAAGGTAGGACTGCCATTTTCCTAACACTTGACTTACGTCTGTGTGCACGACAAACTGAAGCTCAGGCGTTGGATGGAGGAGAGGTCAAACATGCCTTTAGACATTCAAACGCCTGTTGGCAATCAGCACAATGTTAATGACTGACCATACTTTTTTAGATGCTTAACAATCTTAAGATTCAAACTAACGAGGCACAACTTTAGAAGAAGATCTTTTGGACTTTGGGATTTATTTATTTATTTATTATTATTTTGGAACCAGAATGGCTTTCACCTTCTCCCAATCTGTGTTTACAATTCATCCAGGGAATTTTATTTTCTTCAAGTAGAATTGTCTTTTTTTCACTCTGAAAATAAGATGATCAAACAGTATAGAAGACACCAAAGAGGAATAACAAATTTTATTGTCCTGTACACTACAAGCATGGTTGTCATACAAGAATGACACAAATACTGGTTTTCAAAAAAAAGTTTGCTTCTTTAGTGGATCTTTTGGATCTTTTTGTTAGCTGTTTCTGTGGTGTATTGAAGTATAATTGAAAATCATTAAATGCTTGTAAAGGTTTTTATTGACAATTACATCAAATTTATGCAAAGGGTCAATATTTGCACTGTTGGCCCTTTTTTCAAGACCTCTGCAATTTGCCCTAGCAGGCTGTCAATCAACTTCTGGACCAAATCCTGACTGATGGCAACACATTTCTTCATAATCAGTGCTGATTATGAAGTACTTTGTAAGAATTTGTAGGCTTTGTTTGTCCACCTACGTCTTGACCACAAGTTCTCAATTGGAATAAGGTTCCTGGCCATGGACCCAAAATTTTAATGTTTTAAAAACCATTGTTCTACACCAAACTGTTCTTGAATGGTTCTGAGAAGTTGCTGTCCAAGAATGTTTTAGATGCATTATTCATGACTGTTTTCTTAGGCGAAATTGTAAGTGAGCCCACTCCCATGAGCCCACTTCCTTGACACGTGAATGGTCTCAGGATGCTTTACTATTGGCACGGGACAGGACTGATAGTAGTGCTCACCATTTCTTAAAAACATTTTTCCAGATACCCCAAACAATCAGAAAGGGGCTTCATTAGAGATAATGACTTTACCCCAGTCCTCATCAGTCCAATCCCCATACCTTTTGCAGAATATCAGTCTGTCCTTGATGTGGCTTGAAGTAGCTTATTTGCTGCTCTTCTTGATATCAGGCCATCCTTAAAAAGTCTTCGCCTCACTTTGCGTGCAGATGCACCCACACCTGCCTGCTGTCATTCCTGAGCAAGCTCTGCACTGGTGGCACCCAGATCCAGCAGCTGAATCATCTTTTGGAGATTAACTGCTGCTTGCTGGACTTTCTTTGCTGATCTGATATATGGTTGATTTAGGTGCAATCTTAGCAGCAACATTCTTGTCTGTGAAGCCCTTTTTATGTAACACAATGATGACCGCATGTGTTTCCTTGCAGGTAACCCTGGTTAACAGAGGAAGAACAATGATTTCAAGCAACACCCTCCTTTTAGGGTTGGTGGTAGTAGCCTAGTGGGTAACACACTCGACTGTGAACCAGGAGACCCAGGTTCAAATCCCACTTACTACCATTGTGTCCCTGAGCAAGTAAGTGGGACATGACATTGTAACCCTAAGTTGCTCCAGGGAGGGACTGTCCCTGTAACTACTGATTGTAAATAAGGGCGTCTGATAAATACTGATAAATGCTGTAAATGTAAATGTAAAGCATCCATTCTAACTCTATCAGCATGACAGAATGATATCCAGCCTTGTGCTGGTCACTTGTGTTAATAAGAGGATTACTGAAATGATCTCACCTGGACCCTCCGGTGACCATTACCTGCACCCCTGGATAATGCATTCTGGGCACATGCAGTCCCACTCGCTGCACATCTCTGCTGCCAGTGTGACCAGCTCCCCTCCCTGCACCGCGCAGGAAGGTGGTCCTGAACCCTCTTGCGACTGTTTACTGCACCCCAGAGTGGTGCTTTATGGGCACATGCAGCCCCTCCCGCTGCACGTCCCTGGTGCAAGTGTGGGGGCTTCACCGTGTCATCAGCTCAACCCCTTCTGTGTCCATTGGGACAAGCAGGCCCTCTTCCTGCCTGTCCCAGCTGGATCCTCATGCCATTCAGGGGGCTCTGTGGCGCTCTGTCCCTCTGAAGGTGGACACAGGCCTATGCCTGGTCTGCTCTCCTTACTGGCTATCGGAGGACCCAGGACCCTCAGGAGGAGCCCCCAACTAGCTGGACAAAGGGGTATTTTTGGGCTCATCCACCTGGCCCTGGAACGGCACAGTCTCCCTGGGGTTCTGCTCCGCTGCTTGGTTGCCATCTGGTGGACACACAGAGGGGAAGTGAGGGTGACATACGGACACACTCACAGATAGAGACAGACAAAAGAGAGGGTTTTCTGGTTCCCTCTCTGGATCATGGGAGGCCTGACCCTCTCGTCACCCGTCAGTGCTGCGTCCCACACCGTGGGGTCTTCCTGCACAGGATCCTGGCTGGTGCTGTGTGTGGTGTGGGGCAGGGTTCAATCCATGGCTCGGGCTCTGACCAATCGAACTCCGCCCTCAGTAGATCCAGGAAGTCCCGATAACCCATCTTGTCTCTCCCCACTGCCAAAGGGCCCCACGCGGACCCAGTCAGATGCGCAAGTATGGTGGTGATCTTCTCGGCACCTGAGAGTGAGGGTGTTAAGAAGGGCTGGCATGTACCTGCTGCTTCTGAGAAGGGTCCAGGCACAATGGGCACTTCCCACTGGGGGCTGTGCACGTTGCTGGAGATGGTGGTGGGCATGTGGCATGGAGGGTGGTGGACATTCTCTGCAGCAGGTGGGGGCGCTGGTGCTGTGCTGCCATTCTGCTGGGGAACGTCCGGAGCTGCAGAGGCGGATTCCCTGTGAGGCAGTCCCTGCAGCGCAGTTGCTGGCCGCATCGTCACCACTCTGGTCATAATCTGTGTCGGACACACACACATCCTTGAGCTGACAGGGGTGCGTCTCCAAGTGCACCCAATCCTGACAGCAGGTCCTTTTGTGATTGGGCTGAAATGCAGCAGAAATGAGTTTTTTGGTATTAAGTTAATTTTTATGGAAAAGAGGGCTTTTTAAATGAAACTGATCACTCTTCATAACATTCTGGAGCAAATGCAAATTGTCCTAATAAAACCGGAAGCAGCAATTTTTGTGAAAACCAGTATTTGTGTCATTCTCAAAATTTTTGGCCACAACTCTAGACAACAGTGAGCATGCAAGTCAGGCAAGTCTGCTTCCAATAGTCTCTGTGGGGTTCCTGGGTCCTTCCTGAGGCCAAAGTGCATCACCTTTAAATGACAAACCTAATGGACTGATTACTCTAGTCTGGGGTAGGACAAGGCACATCCACATCATTCACACTAGCTGGGAGCTGGCTGGCACAGTGAGGTTTGATGTTCTTTAAAATGGCATTTTCAGTCTGCGAATTCCACCCTTGTGCAAAGCACTCTGCGAGAAAAACAAAAGTCTTCGAGAAATTAATTGTCTTGTGGTTTCCTAGATCAAACTTGCAGTGTCAGTTTATCCTGATAATCATCAGCCAAGAAAGCAGGCAAGGAGGAAGTCTTCACATGTGGAAATTTTTGCACTAGGTTAGTAGCCAGGATATCTCTCTCAAACAAAAGATGAAGAGCAATAATATGTGAACATGACCATACATATGAAGGAACAGTATTATAAAAGAATATGTACAAACTGAAAAATGTAACAATTCACTGCAAATTCAATATGAAAACATCAAATGCCACAATGTCCAAGCAACTCAGATGGAATATGACCTTTCGGGTTGTTCAAATCATTAGAGTTAGACACTCAATCAATCAATCAGTTTCACTGGGCAAATACAAGCACTCAACAGGGCACACACGTACACCAAGCACTCACACACTCATGCCACTCATGAGTGGCATGTATCACTTATCTTTTATCAAATCAAGCATATGTTACGGTGGAAAAATCCCAATACACCAAGTTTCACATATGATTCACGAAACAGGTGTACCTGTGCCGATCAGTGCGTAGCACATTTCTGTCTCGATGACTCCAACGCATGAAAACCAGTGTAATTTACATGGCCTTTGCGACACAAAGGAATGGAAGGTGGCAAAGAAGCGGAAATTGAGGTCATTGCCACCGAGGTTGAGAAGACTTTATCTAACATTACTTTTACATTTAAACCTCAAAAAGAATGAAGAAGTTAGTTAATTCTGGTGAAGTGGAATAAAAAGGTGCTGTGTGGCCGCTTAAAACAGAAACACACACACACACACTGCACCAAAAAAAAAAAAAAAAAAATATATATATATATATATATATATATATATATATATATACACACACACACACACACACACACACACACACACACACATACACACACACACTTTCCTAGTAATGTGTTTAGCAGGTTCAACTGAAATCTACTAATGTGTTTACCTTACCTTAACTAAATTCAAAATGATTTACATTTAGGTGAAAAAAAATGATCGAACTTAAAAGTGTTAAATAAAATGTTATGTTGTTCTTTATAGAACAGAGACAAAGGTAAACTTGATCAATTTTAATTTTATTAAATCAGATGATTCAGCACCAGTTGCCTCCAGGCAGAGTCTGGAACCACGCAACCCCACAGAGACCAAGAAATGGTCTGTGTCCGTCATTGGTCTCTGTTACGTCCCTGGACGTATGCTCCCACATGTTCTGTGTGGCTGGCTGTGTTTTTGTGTCCTGTCTCTTTTAGGTTGACTTCGTGGGAGGAGTTGAAGCCTACCAGCTCCACCTACCATCTGCCATTGGTCACCTCCACCGATATAAAGAGACTTTGGATGGTGTTTGGGAGGTGGTGTTCTGCTAGGCCCTTACACTTTTGGGAGGTCCCCAGGGTCCACAGAGATCTGCAAGGAGCTCGGTTGGGCATCTCATTCTTGTGTCTTGTTGCTTTGTGTGATAGACCCTTTATTGTTAGCCTGGTAGCTTTATGTGCCCTTTGAGTTATTCCCGTTGAACTATCCCTTCCTTTAGGCTGTACTGATGTTGGTTAGCTGTGCTGCGTCTGCTGTTTTATTGAACCTTTTAGCTCACTGTAAATGAAAGCACTGTTTGTATGCTTTGATTGGTTGTAACCACACCCTTGTTGCGTTTCTTAGACCCCTCGACTTGACAGTCTCCCATCCAGGCCAAGCAACCACGACAAGTTATGACTGAACAATTTGGGGCAGTGGTGGCCTAATGGTTAAGGAAGAAGCCCCATAATCAGAAAGTTGCCGGTTTGAATCCTGAGCCACTGAGGTGCCACTGACCAAAGCACCATCAAGGGTTATGGTTAAAAGCAGAGGACACATTTTGTTGTGTCACCATGTGCTGCAGTGTTCCACAATCACTTCACATTTTGACTTTCGCTGATGTGACATTCAACCATGGCCCATGTGTGAACGTTTACATATCATGGAATATCAAGTTTTTGTTTAATAAATAATATATTGAGTTAAAAAAACATTAGGTTGCAATAAAATCAATTTGAACTTTTCTCCATGTGTTCCTACATGTTATTTATCCTTCAATAGCACCAGCACAGTGTGATGCATGTACTAATAGCAATTTAAGCCCTTGGTTAACTTCTCGTTTGGACAGACTGTGCTGTCAGCAAAACCAAATGGTAGAGGGAGTAGTTAGTTCCATTTTCTGACCTACGTATAAAGTATTATTTTCACATCGAAGCAATGCTCATTAGATTTGTGCGTTGATTGCACACTAATGCAACTGATACATACTTGTTAATGTTGCACTGAAACCAAATGGCCTTTGTCAGTGATTTCCCCTGGTGAAGCCGCTGCAGCTAGAGAGCAGGGCAGTGAGCTTTCTGAAGATCTAATATGCAAGGCTGGCTACATATACACGGACCACACCCTGGGGCTTAGCCATCAAAGGCAGCATAACTCAGCAAAACCCTTTGTCATTTTAATATGTAATACAGACTGCTGCACATACAGGGAGCACACCCATGGGGTCTGGATACTTCCAGGAGAAAAACATATATTTCTGTAATTTATGGGATCATGGCATATCTGCTTCACTGCTGGCATAACTGTAGCACACAAAGCTAACCCATAATGGCCTAAAAGCCTTTGGTGTGGAACATGAGCAGTGAGGGCAGCATTAGCAAATCTGCCTCTAGGGCAGAGGTGAAATTAGATTTGTTGGAGGTGCACAGAGCCGTGGGTGCTACTAAGACTATGGGCAGACAGGTATGGATGCAGATATGGCCAGTGGTGTTTGGTGTAAGTATGTGTGTGTGGGTGTGTGGGTGTGTATAGACACAGATCGAAAAACAGAGATGATGATTCACCTGGAAAAAAAGACAAGGTTTTGGTGACAACAATGCATGTAAATTAAAGGAATGATAGTTGAGACAGAGAAACAGAAAATTGGAGATTCCGGGAGACAGAGAGTGATGGAGCTGCCCTGATGACAACTGGTAGCTTGTTCCACCACGTGAGAACAGGGAGTCTAGAGCAGGATTGCCTTGTGTGTTTAGGCGTAAAGGAAGCATGCCGTTTGCGTGGAAGGAGTGCAGTGGGTTTGGGTAGAAAACAGTAAGCAGTTTTTTAAAAAAAATCAAATACACGTAATTTAATTAGACAAACGCACAAAATAATGAGAGTACATTTAACAACAGTGGACACTATGCCTTCAAATGCAACATTTTAAAATGAAAATAATGATGATGCAGAAAGAACAAAACTGTATAGAAAATAAAGCCACAATGGAATTAATTTGATTTGCTTATCCTTCTTTTTACATGGTGTCACCTGGGAGGCAGTAGGTGGAAAACCAGAGTCTTTTTTTGTAAGAATGAACACATCTGGAGGGGCTGTTTATTCCTCTACACTGTGCGATAATAAGTGAGGGGGTGGTGTGGTCAATGTCTTCAGGTGATGAGGAATCATGATGCCATGCTTGGTCCGTGTTCCCTTTTGCCCGTGCCTTTTCAGGGCCTGTGCTAGAGCTCTGTGAGGAGAGAACGAGAGAGAGAGAGGGAGAGAAAGATGGGGAACAAAACACAAGCCTGGAATTCGCTGCCAGCCATGGCAGGTTACAGGGTGCTGAACCTTGCCAGATGATCACTCACCCATGGTGTTCAAATGTCTTTGCAATCGTCCATCTAGCTGCCAGGGCGGTAATGTGGGTCGTGCACGTCCCCAGTGCACGTCTTGACAACGGCTTATTAAGAAAAAAATATTGCCAGATCAATGGAGTCCCATAAACAGAGACGGACCAGGCTGCATAAAACAAGCTCTCCTTGTTGCAAGGCAACAGCACTAGCCACATGTGCCACAATAAAGTTTCTTGCTGGAGGATATTCAACGATTCATTAGGCTCATGGCTGTAAAAACACTCCAGGAATGTGTCTTTAAAGTCAAATTTCCCAGTCTGATCCCCACACATTCCCATCAACATTTGGTGTAGTACACTAAATAAAAAAAACCTTAAAAGTGCAGACTACTGACTTTGATGTTGCTTTAGGTTCACAGGTTCACTGCTGAGCTTGACATCTCACTTTAACAATTCAAAGATCCCATCACAAACGCCAGTCAGGTAAAAGGCTGAGTACATCTTTACAAACTCTCCAGCCACCACCATGTACACTAAGAACTCACCTGAAAGTAAGGGCTATGAACGCTCAGTGGACAGATTCTGCAGAAGTTGGGAGAATATGGGGAGTGTCTGAGGGCTGAAAGGTGCAAATCCTAATTAGAGAAGTTTTTTGCATTCTGACAATTTTTTTTTTGCATCTTTTTGCATTCTGACAATTTGTGCAAAGAAGATATCAGAAGGCTCACATCATTGGATTGGTCCTTTTCAGGGTCAGAGCGGCGTATGATGGTCAAGGGCTGGTCCATACAGCATGTCTTTGTGTTCGCTGCGTATGAAACACACTCTCAGTCTGAGTTTGAGTCTGAGACACAACGTACACGGTTTATGAAAAGTCATCAGTCAGCTCCCTGCTTCACAAGCTGCCCACACAGCCAGTGTAAACCCCCTGGCGGACAAAGGGTTTCTGTTCTGAAAGAGGAAATGGCTCAATCACAAACATGTGGCGGAAAGAATTTAGGACGCATACTCGCAACGCAAAAGAATGAGTTTTAATAAATGAACATGGCCCGTGTGCCCACACAAAAGCTATTTTAAAATAAACCACACACACATGACCCAAGGTAGGAATGGTGGAGGACTGAACATGACGTGGAGATATTTAAGTAATCAAGGAACCACGAGACAAGGCTAACGCTAAGCTCCGGGCAGGAAATCGCGGAGCGCAGAAAACTGGCTGTTACAAATAACAACACTGAGGTGCCACTGAGCGAAGCACCGTCCCCACAAGCTGCTCCCCGGGTGCCTGTCATGGCTGCCCACTGCTCACCAAGGGTGATGGTTAAAAGCAGAGGACACATTTCATTGCATCACCGTGTGCTGTGCTGCAGTGTTTCACAATGACAATCATTTCACGCTCACTTCACTTTCATTAATCTTTACATCACCGTCAGCGTGTGTGTCTGTGTGTAATGCTCTGTCCCAGGTGTGTAAATGCTATTTTTGGGGATTGTTGGAACCTGTTTGTACCTTTGCTTAGGTGCATGTATTATTCTTGTGTGTACATTTGTGTTGTGTGCAAATTTGCTGTGTTTGAGAATGAGAAGCAGGGAGAGAGCAAATGAAACAGTAATGGCGTTACTGATGTCATTATGCCAGCTTTTGACCCTCGGTGCTGATATAATCTGCCCACGGTATTTGTGTTTGCTGGAGATTATTTTAATGGCTCATTCTGCTGAGTGAAAACCTGGTGTAGTCCTCCACCATGCTCAGATAACTGCAGGAAAGCGGCGGGAAATTGTGTATTCCTCTCTTCACCTACCTTTATCCCCCATACTAATCCTTCTTTCTCATGACATTCCATCTTGTGTTTTGCGTCAGTGTGTGTGTGTGTGTGTGTGTGTGTGTGTGTGTGTGTGCTTGTAAAGATCTTGCCATCTGTGTTAACAGAGCATCAGGTGTGTTATCTGGCGCAATTAGCCCATTGCTAATCCTCCTGTCGTAGCGTTAGCCCATCTCATTACTCACACATGCACACAGACACACACACACAACTACGCACACACGCGTCCACGGGCTGTCAGCTTCGACCAGTTCTGTCTGCTTTGTTGGGTGAGGGATGGATGTGTCACTCTCAGACTAAAACATGTTTGCTCCCCCTATGTCAACTCGAAATGTCACTCAGAAGCAGGAACACAAACACAGATCATACTTCTGTGGAATTTAGTTTTTATACTTACACCTTTTAGACACACACCCTTTTTTTGTCTAATTGTTTTTTGTCTTACTACAACCTGGACCAACATTCCTAATTAAACATTCCTGTGTAATTAGAATCTCCAATGACTGACTCTCCAACATTAATGAGCTTGCTGAACTTACTTTTGCTTTTTGATGCTGCTATAAAAAAATAATAACTCAGTATAGAGTTTGAAGGTCCCCATGAATAGGTTGGTGTCATGGCCTGACATTGTGAGGAACATTCCATGTTCCTGTCCGGAGTTTGGTGTTGAATGTTGGTGTTCCTGATGCCCTGATTTTGTGCACTTGTTGTGAATGGTACTAATGTATCCTTACTAATGTAATTGTGTCTTCTCTCCATCAGGTCATTGTGTTTATCCTGTCTTATCTGTATGTGCATTGTTGTAAGTAAATCCCTTGTCAGCAGGTTCTTAAAAACATTGTTAATGTTGTAGGAGCTCCAGTGAGCAGCAGCACTAAATGATCAAATTCTAGTGTGAGGGATGGGGCGTAGTCCTTTAACCATGGACTGTAGACTCTGAGAAGGAAATGAAGGGTATCAACAGATTGGATAAATACTAAGATGCTTTGCCATGGAGGAATTTGTAGGTTATAAGGAACTACATCTGCAACTGTGTTCAGCAACAGTGAGTTTTACACATACTTGTGCCTGTTGATGCCTGTTGATGCCTATGCTGGGAAGACCAAATGATTAGCCATTACAGTAGTCCAGATGAGAAGAGATGAATGCATGTGTAAGAGCTTCAGCTGCAGGGTCAGTGAGTGATGGCCAGAGTCTAATGCAGAGGTTAAGAACCCTGATGACTACCCTGGTTGACTGCAACTGATTTGGAGCATGAGCCTTTGGAGCTAATGTGATGTGTCCTGTTAGTAAGGTATGGCCAGGACTGGCCATGCCTGTGAGGCCAGCATATTCAGATAGATGGTTGAGTAGAATGGAATGAGAAATATCAGATTAATTCATTCTTCTAATCTTATCTCTTGAGATCTAAACAGTGACTACAGAACAAACAGTGAAAATATGGAGGATGATGAGAAGATTTTATATGGTTAGCAAGTGGATGCACACCAATTATGTAAAAAAAAAAATCACTACTCGACCTCTCCAGCAGAGCCAGAATGCTGCAGCATGACTTGTTTTCAACCTTCCAAAATTTTCCCACAGGGTCAGAATACTGATACTTGCCTACAAAACCCAAGAAGGGTCAGCACCCTCATACCTCAGATGTCTCATCACTCCTCAATATGCACCTCGATCTCTCCTCCAATCCTCCAGCACTGCTCCACCGGTACCACCATCTCTCAATGTACTAAGAAAGCATTCATCTAGATTCTTCTCTGTCTTGGCTCCTAGGTGGTGGAATGAATTTCCATTAGATGTTTGAAGAGCTGTGTCACCACAAATCTTCAAGCGCAAACTAAAAACCTTGTTGTCAAGGATATACTTATGTACCTTTTTTTTATAAAAACATAAATAAATAAGGGTTTGAGCTCTGATTTGTTAAGTGAATTGTATCTACAGATCGTCTTAGTGAACCGAATGATGAACACTTTAAAGCACTTATGTACATCACTCTGATTTAGAGTATCTGCCAAATGCTGTAAATGTAAATGTCAATGTGACAGCAAAAAATGTAATAAAATGAACATCATAATGATTTATGAGAGGTTAGTAAGGGGGGAGTTAGAGGACTTTCAGTTGGTGTCACTGGTGAAATGGATTTCAGCACTGCGGAATGAGAATGAGTAATTTGGGTGAACCTAATTGCAGGAGAGTGCGAAGGAGTTGAGTATTGCTTTTAATCTACGAACGCGAGTCGCTTCTGTAAAAATATAAGTGGACGAAGGTAGATAAAAACAAGATCAGGCTTACTTTGAGAAGAGAATTAAAGCCAGGTTGAACTCAATGACTGAGCACTAACCTCAGGGCAGCGTTGATTAAAAACACAGTAATGTGTAACCAATGCAAAAGTTTCAGAGTCTGAAAAAGTGTGTGTGTGTGTATAAGTGTGTGTGTGCACGCGTATGAACCGATGTATCACAATTTTAGAAGCACTTGACACATGACAAGAACAGCACACTGCTACCTTCTGGCATCAGCCTTTCTCCTCGTCCTCCCCTTTTCCTAGACTGCTACTGAAACGTTGACATCCCTCTCTCTCTCTCTCTCTTACTCTCTCTCTGGTTTTCTCTCCGGGTGTCACCGAACTCGTCGCCCCCATGGTCATTATCTCACCATGCTGCCAGTACTTCTCCTCATTGGTTCTCTTTGCATCTTCATGTCCATCCCTCTCATCTTCAGTTTTTTCTTTCTCGCCTGACTTCACCTGACTGCCCTCAGTCTCCCCCTCTGTAATAACAGAGACTTGGGGTCTGTCAATAGGACAGTTGACCCCCCTATCCGGGCAGTAGTTTGAAGTACAGCCCCCTCCAGGAGAACTGGAACAGTAAGGCCAATTAATTATTGTTTCCTCACTGCTTATGCTTTTTCGCAGCTTTTTCTTCAGCATCCTCTGTCTGTTTTTTTGTGAGGTTTCTCCATCCTCTCATCACTGCACAAAGCGAAATGCATGTTCAATTGGGTTGTGATCTCTTTATTTATTTGGCCAAACCTCCATAAATTGGCACACCAATGCATTCATTCTGCAACTCCCATCAGGTACATCATCAATAAAAAATTATGAAGCTTGTTCCGGAAGCCCATAACACAACCTCCATGTATCTTTAGTAATGTGAGCAGATCCATCAGTCCATTAAACAGCTGTTGCTCAATTCCTGCCTTGCTTTCCAATTTTTACTGTTTATGAGATGTATGTTTCCTCTGTATTGAACGTGCCTGTAATCAGTTGCTGTTGTTTTGCTAGGGTCCCCAGTTTGATGGTTTTTGCTCAGAACATCAGTGATTTGCTTCTTTTTTGTATAAACCACAACGTCCTGCTTCACTCCCATTCTCAGGTTCTGCACGGAATGAGCACCAAAGTTAAAAGTGAGAGTAAATGACCAGAGATTGAATAAATAATGTGGGGAAACAAAGTTCCAGTAGTGGTTGGAGCAAAAGCTGTCAATCTCTTTCCGTATGGACCTTTTTCCCTCATACATGAATCTCTTTAATGAAAGGCAAAAACAATTTAACTGCTCCTAATAAAACTAATGACGTGGGGCCTGTATTAAATATTAAGCATTACATTTATCCTGCCTAGACTAGCATTAAAAACACACACACACATGCACAAACACTCGCGGTCTGACACCTCTTTGGTCTGCTGAGCCCGACACACACTGTCACCTTCCGACATAACCAGCTGCTCTGGCTGAAGCTCTGCTGGGTGTTGGCACAGAGAGTAGCTGCATGAACATTACCACATGAGTTGGTTTGTGCAGTTTTGTGAAGACATAGAGTAAAAAGAACAAAGCATATAAAAAAACAAAGACTAGTGAGAAACATATTTCTGTTTAGCACAGCCATCAGCTGTCATCAAGAATAATAATTTATATAAAAATCCTGACTTTGCAACATGCGTATTATTTTTCAGAAAAAGCCGCATTATATTTCTGAATTAAATGCAACATTCTTGAAACAGATCAGGACTCAAACCACACCAAAGAACAGAAATGAAAGCAAATGCTAAAAAAAAAAAACCAAAACCGGGGCAGTGGTGGGCTAGCGGTTAAGGAAGCAGCGCCATAATCAGAAGGTTGCCGGTTTGAACCCTGATCCGCCAAGGTGCTACTCAGGTGCCAGTGAGCAAAGCACCGTCCCCACACGCTGCTCCCCGTGCGCCTGTCATGGCTGCCCACTGCTCTCTGCTAGGGTGACACATTTCTTTGTTTCACCGTGTGATGCAATGTATCACAATGACAATCAATTCACTTTCATGCTCTGTGTGCTACAACCATCGTTTATGTGAACATGTAGAGTGGTGCTCTAAACTTTGTTACGTCTTTAAATACTTTAAATATTACTTTAAATATTTTATATTTAAGGCTAAATATAAGGCTAATCCTTAAACATATGGATATAAAAGGGCATAATATAATGGGAAAAAAAACTCTAGAAAACGCTGGTAAAAGTTATAAAACTATAAAATGGGAAATTCCAGGTCCGTGACTTTGATATAGACCCCCAAGCTGTGGCTTTCTGCTCACAAACAAGAAGTATCACCAGGGTACCAAAAGTCCAACAAATGGCCAGAGGTATCATAAAGGGGAAAGTCTTGTAGGGGGCTGGATGACCACACTATCTGCCATGACAAGGCAGAAACATCAAAGGACAATCTGACTGGTCATGGCAACCTTTTTGGAGTCAAATGGCAAGTATAAAAGAGCTTTTCTTTATGGTTCATTTCCTCCTCCATTGGGGGTTTGTCTTCCATCAAATGCTCATTTTACATTATACAAACCATTATGCAACAAAAATGATTAAAAAACACAAAATAGACAGTTTCAGTTGTTCCAGCATCAAAACTGTTTTTAAAATGATGATGTAGGACAAGTCCATTTCAGCATTTCAATTAAATCAACAACAACCTGAAAGTGATTTCCAAGAATGTACGTATATAAATGAAGAATATCAGTAAAGGCAACTAATTGACAAACGCATGTTTGAAAGGTGATTTTTTTAGAAATGGAAAGTCATCTCTATAGGACAAAGATGGTAAATCATTCCAACAGCAATGACAGGAGATTGCACTTGGTAAATAAATCTTCCTGTTGCTTTACGTAGTCCTTGTATTATTTTAAAACATGCTATAGTGGTCACAACTATGGAAATTTGTGCTTATACACACACACACAAACTCTCTCTCTGTCTATATATACCTTTAGATCATGAGGAAAAACTACTGAGACACCTACAAAAAAATACTTATTCACACTGCAGATAGTGCTGTGCCCAATGTCCCATGATGATCCTGCTTCCCTGATGAGAATTCAAAAATTATGGATCGTGAATGAGTGAGGTATTCAACCCCTTTTCTATTAGCTAAAATATGTGCATTGACTATGGTTGTGTCTAACCTCACTTTAAAATGATGCTGATTGTCAGAACTTTTGCAAAGAGACAAATAAAAAGTTAAATGGTAGATTTTTAAAAACTCAGTAGGCCATTTCCACAAAGCAGTGTGCATTGCATTTATGTTTGCAGTATAAATTGTGCATAAATAAAGTGTGCATTGCACCCACACCTATCCAGTTGTTTATGGCAGCAATTGATTATTTATTCTTGCTCTTTTCTTTTGGGTTTTTTCTGTGACCTTGGTACCATTTCTACATACATTATTTGCATGTAACTGCAAATGTAATCTACCTGTGTTAATAAATTAGAAACTCTTCATTCTTGTAATTTCTATTGTGCCATGACTCTATATGTCCAGGTAACATCAGATGAGTTTAATATATTGCTAAAAATTAATGGAGTCAGATAAATGACTCCAATTCTCTGATGTGCTCCCCTTCTTCATCTCTTTTTTGTTTTTTACTAGAGAATTAAGGGCAGCAAAGAGAGAGTTGTTGAGAAACTCACTACTTAAAGCAGGTCTCTTTTCATATTGTGTTTTCCTGTCCAAATTTTCATCTGATTTGGCTAAAACGTATTCTGCAAGAATAAGTCTTCTTATCAACTTTTCATCATGACTTAACTCACCAGCTCCACTTGCTCCCCCCTCCCCCCTTTTTAATGATGTTCACCCCCACCCAAACTTTTGCTACATATTAAGGACTCCCCTTTTCTTTCACTGCCACAGTCCTGCAAGTAAAGACTGGTATAACATCTTTGTTTTATTTGATTGCACTGTCTACAACTACCTTTTGGGTGTTTTTGAGGGTCTCCTGGGATGGCCCAACTAGAGTTCTTAACCTCGTCTATCTTGTCTGTCATTCAGTAGCTCAGCCCAGCAATGGCTTCCTTCTTACCTAGAACATTAGCAGCATGGAAGGGATCTGCATCCTCTTGACCAAGATCACCTCTGGTGTCCCTCAGTGGTGGCCTAGCAGTTAAGAAAGTGGCCCCTTAATCAGAAGGTTGCTGGTTCAAATCCCGACACTGAGGTGCCACTAAGCAAAGCACCCACACACTGCTCCGCGGGCACCTGTCATGGCTAGCCACTGCTCACCAAGGGTGATGGGTTAAATGCAGAGGACACATTTCACTATGTACACCGTGTGCTGTGCTGCTGTGTATCACAATGACAATCACTTCACTTTCTTTCTACTTTCTCAGGACTTGGTACCTGGTCATCTCCCTCTATTCTACTTTGCTCTGTGAGTCATATCTGCATCTGAGTTGAGGTTGAAGTTTATTGTCATATGTACAAAGTACAGTGTACAGAGCACAATGAAATTCTTACTTGAAAACCTCTCCCAGGTAGACAGAACATAGAACATGATACATAGAAGACATAGAAGACAAAGTGCAGCAGCAATAAATAAATAAGTCACAGAAGGGTGAATATATCTAAGTTGCATAAAAAAGTGATTGTGCATAATTTAAGTGACAGTGCATACTATGTGTTATATAGCCTGATGGCACTGGGATAGAAACTGTTCCTGAATCATGTTGTGCATGTGTGAATTGTCCTGAGTCTCTTGCCTAATGGCAGGAAAGTAAAAAGTGACATTGCAGGATGGCTGGGGTCCTTCAGGATGCTCTTTGTTTTCCTGAGACAGCGCGTGGTGTAAATGTCCATTATTGCTGGGAGTGTTGTGCCTGTGATCCTCTGAGCTGTTTTCACCACCCTCTGCAGAGCTTTCTTGTCCTGAGCAGTACAACTGCCGTACCAGGACGCAATACTGACCATGAGGATGGACTCAACAGTGCACCTGTAGAAGCTGGTGATGACAGAGGTGGATACCCCAGCCTTTTTTAGGCGTCTGAGGAAGTGGAGTCGTTGGTGGGCTTTTTTGGTGACCGCTGCAGTGTGTTCTGAGGACTTGAGATCGGCACTGAGGGTGACCCCAAGGAGCCTGAAGCAGCTGACCCTCTCCACAGCACCTCCTCCTATGTACATAGGGAGATGAGCTGTATCCTGCCTCCTAAAATCCAAAACCATCTCCTTGGTTTTGCTGACATTGAGAGAGAGGTTGTTCTCCTGACACCACTCTGCCAAGAGTCTCACCTCCTCTCTGTAGGCCGTCTCGTCCTTGTTGCTGATCAGGCCTACAACGGTGGTATCATCAGCAAACTTGATGATGGTGTCGGAGCTGTGTCTGGACACACAGTCGTGTGTAAACAGGGAGTACAGCATTGGGCTCAGAACACTTCCCTGCGGCGTTCCAGTGTTGAGGATCATTGTGGTGGAGGTGTTCTTGCCAATCCTCACATGCTGCGGTCTGTTGGTGAGAAAGTCCAGAACCCAGTTGCACAGAGTAGCACTGAGTCCCAGCACCCGCAGCTTCTGGATCAGCTTGGAGGGAATAACTGTGTTGAATGCAGAGCTGAAATCTACAAACAACAGTCTGACGTAGCAGTTCTTATTGTCCAGGTGAGCCAGGGTGGTGTGGATGGTGTATGAAATGGTGTCATCAGTGGATCTATTGTGGCGATATGCAAATTGAGGGGGTTTAGATTTCGTCGAAATGGAGCTCAAAATGTGCCCCATTACCAGCCTTTCAAAGCACTTCATTGTCGTTAAGGCAGCTGGTTTTTTTCTTTTTGGGAACTGGGACAATGGTGGTGTTTTTGAAGCAGTTCTCATACTACTGCTATGGACAATCACTCTCACATTGCTGTCCTTCTCACTCATGCCAACATGTGAAGGATTCTGCTGTGTAAAAGGCTGAAATGCTGAATATCCTCTTCACTCTTTTCAAACTGATGCTATGCATTAAGCATGGGGCTTGTTAACAAGTGTGAAAAATTGTGAACTGGAGTTTAAAACTGGAAGAGCCTGATGATTGACAGCTCTTACCCATGCTGGATAATTGTCAGGATTGACTGCAGCTGGGCTCATCACCGGTGGCCAATCCTGACAGCGCTTAAAAGCCAGACATTTCCGCCCCTTCGGAAGGGACGGCATTTTCGTGAACTCTGGTGAACGGTAGTGAACTTGACCTTTGCAACTGTATGTATTTTGAGTTCTGGCAATCGCCACATGCCTGCGGGCAAGTTTATGTTCTTTATTTAAGTTAAATTGTTTTCGGCCACCAAGTCACGTTTATTTGTATTTATTGTTCATTTATAATAAACCCCCTTCCCAGCATGTCCTGCTTCTGCGCCTCCTTCCCCCGTAAGTCCGTAGTCGTGACAATAATGCACTATTCACTATATTAAAAGAACTTTATAATACCTTTAGGAAGCAACCCTGCACTTTCAGTTCACTTCAAAATGTTGTATCACATCATGTCATGCCAAACAAACAAAATACATGAAACATGATAAACTACATCAATCTAAAATCTGTATAAACAATTTTAAAGCTCATAGTGCTAAATGATTGGGTTAAAGGGATAACAATCACAATTAACTAAAAAACATAAGTAGATAGAATAGAAAGTCCAGTTATGTCACGATTGGGTGCCGCTGGAGACGCACCAGGTACCAATCTGTATGACAGCAGGGCGGTTATAAGGAACTTCTGACTAGCCATTCGGGGCTGCGACATTTTATGTGGACCGTGCAACTGTTGTGTTAGCTGTTTCCAGTTCTGGAAATCGCCACACCCCTGCAGGTTTGTTTTTGTTCTCCCCCTTTTTACCCGTTTTTTGGCCCTCGCGCCGGTTTGGTTTTTGTGTTTATAAAGCATTGTTTCCAGTATGTAGCGCATCTGTGCTTCATTCTCCCATCAGCTTGTGGACGTGATAAATTAAGTAGAGAAAAGTAATTAAGTGTCCTAAATATAATAATCAATCCATTTCTATCATTTCCTCTTTGTCTGGAAGTGTGTGTATATCTTATGTCCCAGGTCCATGGCATTCTATACTTTTGTCTGGTTTAAGAGGTTCCCCACCTATGTCTTCGTCAAACTGCCTCCCCAAGCAAGAGGTGTGAAAAGCCATCCATTTGCTTGAGGTCCCACAAAGAGAAGGATCCTCTATCCCTTCTCCTTTCTTTTATTTTTGGTTTTCTGTAACATTGGTACCATTTTACATACAGTATTTACATGTAACTGCAATAATAATTTACTGGTGTTAATAAATAAAAAACTTTTCATTCTTTTAACCTCTATTGTGCCATGTATCTTTCATGCCAGTAATACAATGCTTGCTTGTGCAGCATTTATTTCTTTACGTGTGTGTGAGATGAAGCCTGTTCTATTCAGGTGTTTGAAAAAAATATATTAATATTAATAGACAAAATGAAAATGTTGCAAAACAGTAAAAAGAGAAACATCCTATATTGCAATTGTTCACACACACACATACACATACACACACACACACACACACACACACAGTCTCCTTGATGCAGGCCCAGTCATGTGTCACTAATCTGACATTGTGATGCCTCACTGGAAATGCGTCTCATTTTCCGCACACATTTCAGCTCAACCCTTCCATCCAATTGAAGCTAAATCACTGAATTAATGACAGCATTAACAGAGGCTTTAGATGTGACATTTTCTTGGCAGAGATAGAATGTGTGATTATATCAGCCTGACCGTCCTACTGTCAGAGTGGGTGAAATTAGAGCTGTGGAGGTGTGAAAGGAGAGAGCTACAAACACGTCAGCCCTGCTCATTTTGTAGACAGAGCGGACGTCCTTTGTAACTTCTGCTTGAGGACAGAGAGGTGCCCAGACTGCACTTCCTGACAAAACAAATTTAGACTGTCTTTTTCCAACCCAGGGACATGAGCCACATTCTCCTGCCTGAGCTCGAAGGCTGCGAGCAGACGAAGGCTTTAATACCACCGGCCCTGCTGGGAGCACATGTATGCTTAAAATGTCTGACCTCACTGTACTGTAAATAATTTGGATAAAAGCAACATAATGATTAATAAGTAATAAAAGTGGTTCTGGTCTGAGCAGTGGGTCCTCTCATTTTGTTCTGGCTACATATGTGTATGAGTGAGGGTTTTATATGAGACAGAAAGATGACACTTCTTGAGTAGGATGTGCTCCTGACATGATCTTTCACATGCCGAAGGTTTCATATCTGTGCATATGTGTGTGTGTTAGAAAATACAACAACGACAAGTTGACAGATGGAAATGATGCCCAGACAAGAAAGTGACACCATAACTGTGAAACATGTCATTGTGTCAAGTCATTCTTCTTGTTCTCTCCATGACTGACAGTCCTTCACTTGGTCTGTCTTCTATAATCCCTTCTTTTCGCCTCTCCCATCCCTCTCTTTGTCTCCATGTCTGACGGACAGTATCTCATTCTGTCTCCAGAACCACAGTCTGCATGGTGGATAATGTGAATGTCAAGTGTCTTCCCTCCTTGACCCGACTCTGTGTGTGTACCCACAGTCCTTTGTGGTGAGGAAAAAAGGGGAAAATTGACACCTGAATTTCTGAAGCGCTGACGGGACCCAGATTCATTTGCACATAGATCCTCTCCACCCCGGATGGATTGCTCTAATTCAAGCAAAAATAAAATAGCTTGAGAGAATCCCATTTAAATGGGTAAAATTAGAAATGGATTTGTGCAGTAAAGCCACACATTGCTCCCTCGTGGGAGCCCTGGACAATTTGGGTCCCACACCAATTTAATGGGCACATGGACTACGTGCTGTGTGTAAGTGGGGGGAAGGGATGGAACAATTGTTAAAGTCTATCCTTTTTTATTGAATAAAGGATTTGAATAATTTCACAGGGATAGGGAGGTTTTAAGCTTTGGCTGGGGGGTGGCTTCACCAAGTTTGTCGTGAATGGAAAGAAGGATGTGCAACGTAGATGCTGTTTGATCTGGAGCTGGTGGCACCTGTGGGCAACATTTCTTCTCAAGTTGGTTTGTTCAGTGATGTGCAAGCACTCTAGAAAGGGTTTATTCTGAATGTTGGCCTGCTTCTGTAGAGAATGCACCTGGCTCCTCTTTGCAGGCTGTGTGTGTTTAGGGTGTCCGTGTGAGGTAGAGGAGACATGCTGACAAGATAGATGTTATGAATGTCACTCAGTAAAATTAGGTTTGAGTCAGTGTGTGTGTGTGTGTGTGTGTGTGTGTGTGTGTGTGTGCGCATGTTACAGATTGAATTTCATTCCATGATAACCAAAATAGCCAACAATATATTTCATTAATGGGTCCATTCTATTATTTATTCATTCAAGGACACAACCATCGAATTGCAAGGATGAGTGTGTGTGTGTCTGTGTGTGTGTGTGCTGGAGAAATTCCTGGTTTTCTCCTGTTGGTGCACACTTTCTGTTCCAGCTGAGGCTGTTGCCTATGGCAACCAAGTAGGAAAAAGAGTAATGGTTTGTGCGAGCCTGTGTGCTGTATGTGTGCAGCATGTGTGTGTGTTTGTGCACAGAGAGCAGTTAACAAGGGCTTATTCACGGTGATTTAGGGTAATGAGTCTCAGTGTTTTAACTTTGTTTCACGCTGCACAGGCACGGCCTAGAGTGTGTGTGAGTGCAGACCTCTGTGTGATTTTTACTCAGAGGGCTGGTGTAAATGGTCAGTAAATAATGAATTAACTCACCCAGTGGTCGATTCTCGGTTTTGAAGTGCAAGGTAAAAAAAAAAACATGACGTGATCCCAGCAGTACCTACACAGATGTGATGCATGTATGGGGGTAATGAAGATATGCTGCACGTCCTGCTCTGTTTTCCGAATCTTAGCATTTGTACAGAATCTCTTCGGAATAAAATTATGTAGTATTGAATCATTCAAGGAATATCCAGGAACATCAAGGTTTGTCTTTTCTAAGGATACCTTGTGGACAAGCGCATCAAGTTTTCACCACAGTAAGGTGCCTTTGAGGCTTCTCAGTCATGTTTTCCACATGAAGGGCAGCTAATATTTTTGGCAAGTCTAGAGGGCACTTCAGCAATGCATTCATTCCTCACCCATCACTCACAACCCCCATCGCCCTGAGTCTAACAGTTTGATTGCATCTTCTTCTGATGCTTGTGGTTGTTGTGTGTTCTCGTGCTGCCCAACTCTTACACTAGAAAGAGAGAGCTAGGCCCTAATGGAGTTGGTTAAGTGCTGTGTTTGAAGTGGTCTCAGGTATCATGTGTCCAAAGTGAGATCTCTTAGATTATTGGTCACATTTACTGAAGAGCATCTCTCCTCCATAGTACATTTCTTCTTGAACTGAATTAATGAACCACACCACTGCTCCACACTAAATATGCCAGAATCCCCGTCTAACATACAGTTTTATTGAAATGTTCAAATCCTCTGAAATGCCAGAACATGAGACTCTGCTTCTGTTCAATCATGTCCACAAATTTAGTCACTGCAGGACACCATTACTAGATAACAATAACAACAACAACATTCATTTTTATATAGCCCATAATCACATACATTATGTTGACATCCCCCACACATGACCCACCCTTGATAAGGAAAAGCTCCACTCTAGGAGAGAAAAAGGAAGAAACCATGAGACACCTCCAGGGTAGAGTGAGTGTGCAATTGGTGTCAGGTCAGGGTTGATTTGTCCAAGAAAGAAAAATATCCATTATAATGCTACTGATCCATATGAAGATCCTGGAATTTGTTGGTGGCTGTGGTACACCTCTGGTACATTTTGTGCTGAGTCATCTAGTCAGAAGCTCATTGCAAGGAACCAGGATCTAGAGCAACTCAGAGAGAAATAGATCATTTTTTTTACATCATTGTCTTCACCACGTCTGGTGGTTTAGTTGTGTGTCATTTGAATAACAGTGGTAGTTGATACTATGTTTCTGAATTATGTTTCCAAGTTGGAAGCATATACAGAGAGAACAGTCACTCAGTTCTTCTGAAACACCTCCATTTCAAGCATAAATCACTTAAAGGGAATTACACATTTTTTGTGGGCTTTTCTCAGGGAGGAACATTAGATTAGCCCGTATATATGACTTGAGCCTGAAGAACAGAAGTAGTCTTGCTTTCTTCTGTCTGAGTGGCTTGTTTTCTGCCTAGAATGCAATCTCCGAAAGCATTTATTAATTTGCACAAACTATAAAAAACTCTACTGCCTCAGAAGAAGCGAACGTTGGAACGTACAGTGTATTATTTCCAAAATTGAGTCTCAGCCTTTCACCGGTACTACCTGATTTTGCAATAGATCTCCATAATGTATAATGTATTTTTTATAGAGCACAGGTTCTGTCATTGTCTGCTATTGTCTTAGGTAGAATAAAGATAAAGATAAAAAAAAAACAGGTTTATAGCCAGCACTTTCTGCAACGCCCTTAAAGCCTGATTTTCATGGAAGAAAATGTACTCTCTTCATGTGAAAAAACAATAAATACATTTGGTGGCGCTATTCTAAAACAACTCAAATTTTTTAGTCCGTTGATAGATTTTTGCAGCTGGCAGACCGTTCCACCCTGGGATTTTGCCAGCCTAAGAGATTTACAGCTAATTAACATCACACTGCAAAAAGGATTTTATTTGCTATCAGAGCATCAGTGATGGTTTACTGGAAATTGGTCAATTTTTTGCTTTAATCTCCCAACTTTTTCTATTCACATTTTGTATCAATGAAGCCCTCTGTCCATGTCATCACATATCCCAAGGCAGAGGGTATTTATTCCAGTTTTTCCTTAATGAGGCTCGGGAGATTGTTATGGCGTGTGTGGCAGGCCGGAGCCCAGACGGTTGTACAATGTAGTATAACCTCATGGAATGGGCCGTGGAAGAGCAACTTCTTCAATTCCTACAAGTTCATTGAAAATTCATCAACTGGAAAATACACTTAATACACTAACCATACAAATGGTGGATATATTATGTGGCTATACACTAATGTTCAAAAGTAAAGCATCATTTAGAAATGTCCTTGTTTTTTCATAAATCTATGCAGGTATTCCATCGTTTAACACCATTTCCTTCTACCATAGTAATTCACAATGTCTGGACGTTTACAGTCCAGACATTGAGTTTTAGTCCATTTTACTTCATTTCATTGTATCAAACAATTGTTTCCTATCAAAAGAAGGAGATTTCTAAGTGACCCTAAACTTTTGAACATTATTGTAAATAATTCATTATTTTTAATACTAGTTTTGATTATTCTGGTTTGGTTTGACAGTCTTCTTGATTAACCAACCATAAACAGTAAAAAACAACAGAGAACCGAATTTCACACCAGACAGAATATTTTGTATTCGGATAATCAAACCTGCACCAACTACACCAACATAGAGAAAGCCAAGCTCCACACACAAAGTGGACTGACCTTGTCTGGTCACCTGTATTGAGCTTTTGGTTTATTAAACTTAATTTAAAATACCCTATTGATTTGACTTTAGTTATCAATACATTAAATTAAAGGATTATTGTGTTAGTTTTGTACATCTCTACTTTTTCCACTCAATAAAAAGGCTTCAGATAAAAATAAAATTGAAGTGAAGTCATTGTGATACACAGCACAGCACAGCACACGGTGGCAGCTCTGCTTTTAACCATCACCCTTGGTGAGCAGTGGGCAGCCATGACAGGCGCCCGGGGAGCAGTGTGTGGGGACGGTGCTTTGCTCAGTGGCACCTCAGTGGCACCTTGGGTTCAGGATTTGAACGTCAAATTTTTTAATTATGGGTCTGAATAACAGACATATTACAGACACATATGTAGTTGGCAAATATAAAATAGACAAAAAAAGTAAAAAAGAATAATGCTAAAAGGTTGATAATGTTGATAAAAGAATGAATGAATAATTTTCTAAATTTGGCAACGTGTGGGAGGGGGAGGGCGGACTGGCAGGGGGTGGGAAGGTTGGCTCAAAGACAGTGGGGACTGTCAGGGTGTAATTAGTGAACTGATGATGACCTGGCAAACCAACACCGTGAAATTCTCATGAAGAGGAGAGCCGAGCAGGAAACACAGAACCCCTCGCCAACAATCCCGCTTCTTTTCCATGTTCTCTCACATTTTCTCTTTTCCTCACAATCGACGCTTTTTTCTCTTTCTCAGCCAGCACTTTTTCTGACATGATGATCTGCTACATGCTTTGGTGTTTTCATCACTCTCTTTCCTTCTCATATGCCATCCCCTGAACTGATTCATGAGATGTTATGCTGGCATGCAGCCATAAGTGTGGCTATTGAATCAGCTTTTAATGAAGACACACACACACACACACACACACACACACACACACACACACACACACACACTCACCCAGCCCTCTGAAAACAGGCATACATTTATAGTAAAATAACATGCAAAAATGCAAAACTTAACACACACTCACTCAGCCACACACATACAAACACATTACAGTGCTTATATTACACCCTCTATAAATAGACACACATGAAGGTCAAAGATGAAAGACTATCATTACACTTTGGAGATGAGTTGATTTAGAGACAAATGCGAAGGTGGAATGATATTAACACAAATATTTAAGTGGTGGCTACGGAAACAGAGCTGTAATCGGAAGGTTGTCGGTTTGAATCTCAAACTGTCAAGGTGCCACTGAGCAAAGCACTGTCCCCACACGCTGCTCCCCGGCACCTGTCGCGGCTGCCCACTGCTCCCCAAGGGTGATGGTTAAAAGCAGAGGACACCTTTCGTTGGGTCACCGTGTGCTGTGCTGCAGTGTGTCACGTGGCAACTACTCACTTTCAGTTTTTGAACATCTCACACTCTCCCAACCTCTTCTGGCGAGAGACAGGGAAGGAGAAACAGGGGTGAGACAAGTCAGTCCAATGTCTGAAGTCTTTGAACTCTTTGAATATATGAATAGAGCAGGTTGGAGCTGGGCTTAACTGCTGTCAGTTTTTGTATGTATTAACCAGGCTGCTACTGATAGCACTTTTGATTTTACTGCTGAGTGTGTGTGCATGTGAGTGTGTGGGTGTTCTCTATCACTCTGGATTATAAGAAGGAACAGTTGTAGCCACTCAGAGGCTCTTACCGCAGACATCAAACGCCTTAAAGAAGCTGCAGTCAGCAACCACTCATTTAGAATCAACCAAGACACACTGGCACACAGACACACACACTTACTCACCCAAATACATTCAAAGCATGTTCATACTTTTCATTTATGTTTTCGTAATGTATTTAATCCAATGATATGTAGGGGAAAAAAAGAAGGGGAAGAGACCCCAGCATGACCCCATAAGGCAGGATGAGGGTGAATCTAGTACCATGCAGGTTATGCACTACGAGATTTGAGCCGAATTTGTATTTGACTTTTTAGGAGTATTTTCAACTAATATTACAAACCGGATTCCAAAAAAGTTGGCACACTATACAAATCGTGAATAAAAACTGAATACAATGATGTGGAGGTGCCAACTTCTAACATTTTATTCAGAATAGAACATAAATCACGGAAAAAAAGTGTAAACTGAGAAAATTTATCGATTTAAGGGAAAAATATGTTGATTCAGAATTTCATGGTGTCAACAAATCCCCAAAAAGTTGTGACAAGGTCATTTTCACTGTGTGGCATCTCCCCTTCTTCTTACAACACTCAACAGACGTCTGGGGACGGAGGAGACCAGTTTTTCAAGTTTAGAAATAAAAATGCTCTCCCATTCTCATCTAATACAGGCCTCTAACTGTTAAATCGTCTTGGGCCTTCTTTGTCACACCTTCCTCTTCTTCCCCAAATTTTCTCTATAGGTGAAAGATCTGGACTGCAGACTGGCCATTTCAGTACCTGGATCCTTCTCCTACGCAGCCATGATGATGTGATTGATGCAGAATGTGGTCTGGCAATATCTTGTTGAAAAATGCAGGGTCTTCCCTGAAAGAGATGAGGTCTGGACATGTTGTTCTAGAACCTGAATATATTTTTCTGCATTGATGGTGCCTTTCCAGACCTGCAAGCTGCCCATGTCACACGCACTCATGCAACCCCGTACCATCAGAGATGCAGGCTTCTGAACTGAGCGTTGATAACAACATGGGTTGTCCTTGTCCTCTTTGGTCCGGATGACATGGCGTCCCAGATTTCCAAAAAGAACTTTGAATCATGACTCATCTGACCACAGAACAGTCTTCCATTTTGCCACACTCCATTTTAAATGATCCCTGGCCCGGTGAAAACGCCTGAGCTTGTGGATCTTGCTTAGAAATGGCTTCTTCTTCGCACTGTAGAGTTTCAGCTGGCAACGGCGGATGGCACGGTGGATTGTATTCACTGATAATGGTTTCTGGAAGTTTCCTGAGCCTATTCTGTGATTTCCTTTACAGTAGCATTCCTGGTTTGTGGTGCAGTGTCGTTTAAGGGCCCGGAGATCACGGGCAGCCAGTATGGTTTTACGGCCTTGACCCTTACGCACTGAGATTGTTCCAGATACTCTGAATCTCCGGATGATGTTATGCACAGTTGATGAGGATAGAGGCAAGTCTTTGCACTTTTTTGCTGGGTAACACCTTTCTGAAATTGCTCCACTATCTTTCTGTGCAACATTGTGGGAATTGGTGATCCTCTACCCATTTTGGCTTCTGAGAGACGCTGCCGCTCTGAGAAGCTCTTTTTATACCCAATCATGTTGCCAATTGACCTAATTAGTGTTAATTGGTCTTCCAGCTCTTTGTTATGCTCAAATTTACTTTTTCCAGCCTCTTATTGCTATCCCAACTTTTTTGGGCTTTGTTGACAACGTGAAATTTTGAATCAACATAATTTTCCTTTAAAATGATACATTTACTTGGATCAAATGTTTGATCTGTCATCTACGTTCTATTACATATAAAATATTGACATTTGCCATCTCCACATCATTGCATTCAGGTTTTATTCACAATTTGTTTAGTGTCCCAACTTTTTTGGAATCCGGTTTGTATTATAATTTTATGTATTTTATAAGAGTATAGCACTAGAGTAAGCTCCTGCACAACTTAAGCGATTTGTTGTGCTTATAGTATTTGTGTCAATTTGTGTCTTCTTGTGTATGTGTTGATTTGTCTTTGTTTACCTGTCAGACCTTTAATGAGTCCAGTTAGAGCATCCATTGCATTCACTATCCTCAGTTATCAGGAAAAACAGTGTTCAAGATGCAATATCTCTGCATATCCCTATTATTCCTACACAAATGAAGGGCATATGAAGGGCACGCAGGCCAAACTAAAAATCAACACCAGACACTACAGAACAACAAATCCCATGTTCATGTAGGAACATGGCATGTAAATCTGGGTTGATGTACAACAGGAGATATTTGATTGATCCACACAGTGCTGTGGTAGATAGCATTGAGGCACCTCCATGTTTGAATATGGCCTCCAACATTACGTGTTTGAAGTTTGCATAACCTCCTGTGAGTTCTACACTTTCCTCCAACCAGGAAAAGTTATGTACCCTAGGTGAATTGGTGGATCTAAACGTCCCCCTGTGCTCCAAAATCCGCAACCAAGATCTGGATAAAGAAGTCATGGAAAGTGAGTTACTTCCCTTTTCCAAGTTAGGGAGAGTGCCAGACTTTCAGTGCAGCATCCCCATATCCATCTTGAGAAATACCCTCCGGAAATCCCACTCTATGCCAGTCTGGCACATAAATTTAATGAGCGCCTGGGCCTAATTAAGGCAGGTTGGGAAAGAAAAAGATTCTGCCTGGGCCGAGTCCAGGTGAAATATGGCTGTAGAGCGCTGCAAAAATGGTGGTCCTGCTTTGACCAAATGTATGAAAAACAAAATGGCACCAATCTAACTTGATGGATTTTAATAAAATCTAGTTCAGATTTTTTTTCTATTTATTTGGTCAGAGTTGTGGATTCCTTAAGGTAGAGTCTCTTGTCAAATGAAACTTTAGTGTAAGTTGCTGCGGTCTGTTCTACAAAAGTCGGATGACACTGAAACTCAAAAATAACAAGACAGGAATAGAGTGCAGACAGAGGACCTTCAGTGGAGGGTCACCCTGAACCCAGAGCCAATGTGTGAGATCCTGGTTTTTATGGAGTGAAGGGGCATGGAAGTGCAGGTGTATGTAGGAGTTTCTGGTAATTCTAAGGCTGAGAGGGGTAATAAGGAGGAAGAGTAGGAGGTGGAGGAGGAGGAGGAGAAGGCCATGACAGCGAGTTTTAAAATTAGATATAGTTGCATGTTAAAATAACATGCTTGTGTGTGTGTGTGTGTGTGTGTGTGTGTGTGTGTGTGTGTGTGTGTGTGTGTGTGTGTGTGTATGTGTTTTTTTTTTTAGTCTAAAAATATGGACGGTGGAGGCTGGTGAGAACAAGGAACAACTCAATATACTGTGACATGAAACAAATCTTTCAAATCTTCAAGTCTGTATTTATTCTAATTAAATAGGAATTTGGGGGGAACATTCTGTGGTGCTCAGTTGCTTAACTAGACATTCACTCAGCGTTTTTTGAATATGAGGTCAAACTATGAAAGAGAAATGTCAGCTTGTCTTCATTAGCTGATCCCCGTACCTGGTGTATGAGATGTATTGCACGGAGGTCTCTCTGGAGTGGTGTCTATCAGAGGGTTGCTGCATTGTGTTTGTGCGAGACCAGTGCAGTAATCCTACTTTAAGATTACATTAAGACTTTATAACTTGTTTTACTTGCTTACTAACTACAATTTTGTAATCTCTTAATTCAATTCTTTACTTCCTGCAAATGCATTGGATTGAAAAACATGATAGGATTTAATTGTGCATTGATGTATTTAATTATGTTTCAATTGAAAAAGTTTATAAAACCATAATTTGCACTCTGTTATAAGGACCTGTTGACCAGCAGACCAGAGCTGCTGCATTAATGTGGACGTTTACGTTACTTGTGTGTGTGTGTGTGTGTGTGTGTGTGTGTGTGTTTGTTGTTCCTTTGTTGTTTGTAATAAGTCCCATTTGCAAGTATGTCCCGTCTCTGCGTTTCCTTCCCACGTTAGCCCGTGGTCGTGACAACCATCAGGACACTTTCACATAAACATGACCACGTTAATGCAAGAATCACTCTTGTCTACTGCATACACACTTATGCAGGGTCCTGTGCAGTCAAGCCCAATAAGCTGTGAGTGATCAGGACCCAATAATCAGGGAAACAGGTGGCATCATGATGACCTTCATCCATCCATTCAGGTGGTACTTTCAGGATGGGACCTGTGTGCACGGCGAGCAGAATAAAAGAGGGGATGGCAGTGAATGTCAATCATGCTGGTTTGGTGTTTTGATATGTGACTTTTCATCTGTATGCCGCATAGAATGCAGGCACAGGGAATAAACAGGTAAACACAAGGGAGAAGTGACGGTAGCAATGTCACGTATCAGTGTTGTCTCAGCAGCTTTGAGTCTGTAAACATGCACTGCACCTCAAATCAAATGCATACAAACACAGACAAACATAAGTGCACATATGCATGTGCATACATTTTCACACCTTGCATGGTGTGGGGCAGTGGTGGCCTAAAGAGTAAAAAACTCGTAACCGAAGGTACTGTCACCACACACTGATCCCAAGGATATGAAGGATCATACAATACACATGGGACATTCAATTGGTGACGAGTGAAGGAAGCTGCATTTTATTATATCCAAAGAAGGGAGCTCTAGTATGGCTATGCATATAAAAAAAATACATGTGTACATTTTATCACTGTTTATCACTGTGTAAACTGGGGCCACGTCTTCTCGTCTCTCTGTATATCTGTACAATATATAGAAGAGATGACAATAAAGTTTACTTGAACTTATCAATAATTTCACATTATGATTATCACATTAGAATACAAGAAAAAAGTCATATATCAGAATAACAACAAGTCTGGTCTGTGGGATATTGGAAACAAAGCAACATTTTGACGATAGCAAATGTATTCGAGATGTTTAATGCATGTATGTTTTATGTCATAACAAATTACATAAACCTCAGCAAGTAAATGTTTAGACTCCATTATTATGATAATTATTCTGATGATGAGGATGTGTAGCCACACATTGTAGACTTTTCAATAAAGGCCCACATCCATCCAAAGACGCTGGTATCTACAGGATATGTCCATCATGTGCTTTACTTTAATCCCTTTTGATGTCATTCTACAGAGAGTTTGTGTGCGCACACGTGTGTGTGTGTGTGTGGGTGTGTGTGTGTGGCTGGGAGGGCATTTCACATTCAGAAGAGAATCTTCTCCCTGGATGTTTCTCCTTAGCTATTCTACAGAGCAGGTTGAATATGGTGCTGTTCTCCACACATGAGCTACAATTCGCTTATAGCGCGCACACACTATGAGCACAACATGAAACCCTCACACTAACACTACATATCTATACATATCTAGATGAGTTCTCTCATGATCTTGGCCCGACTAAAGAATGTAACTGCTTGTGTTGGGGGTTGTACGGTACTGAAGAAAGGTGTGTGTTATGGTGGGGATGAGTAATGGTATTTATTAAATTGTGAGTCTGTGGTATTTTTGCTTTATGAGTTTGGGGGACTTGTGTGCTCTGGGGTTTGCTGTGTTGAATGGTTTTGGCAGGTGAGTGGATAATAAGAGTAAGACCTACCAGACTTACACTGATAGGCATTAAAATGAACACCACCCTACTAATATCGAGGAGATCTCCATCAAAATAAATCTGACTCGTGAAGGTATGGACTCCACTGTGAAGACTCCAGTTCACCTGTTCTCCTTCCTCGGACCACTTTTGGCAGGTCCAGGCCAAAGAACATCAGACCAGGAACATCTCAAACGAGCAGCAGTTTTGGAGATGTCACAGACGTCCAGGCATCACAAATTGACTCTTGTCATAGTTACATTGTGCTGCTTACTTGTCAAATCCTTACTTCTGCCCATTATACCTGCATGTGTAAGGCATCAACTTGAAGACCAAAATGTTCGGCTAGTACATCCACCCACTGACAGATGCCAGAAGATATTCAGTGTTATTCACTTTTTCTTTTCTGGCTGATTGGGACATGTTCATCAACTTACAGTATTTATGGGCCTTACAAATCATTTTATTTTTTATTTTAAACACAGAACACACAGAGATGAGTGCGTATGTAAATGTAAATATTAGGGCTGTCAAAATTAACATATTCACACAGATTAATCCATGATCGGAATTTTAATGCGATTCATCCATCTGCAGCAGAACACGTCGCCCAGCTTACGACAAACCACTGTCACGTAGTGTCGGGGTCTACCTCGGACAAACTGCCAAGTGGACTGCAGCAAACTGCAAACCTATAAAGAGAGAGATGTTTTTAAAAAAAGTATTTATTTATTTATTTATTTATTTGCAAAATGAAATGCCATAAATATAGATAAAAAATTAACAAAATCTTATTATGATTAATGTGAATGAATCCACAGCAACCCTGTGAATATATATATATATATATATGTGTGTGTGTGTGTGTGTGTGTGTGTGTGTGTGTGTGTGTGTGTGTATAGAGAGAGAGCTTATTATATACAAATACACACACACACACACACTACCTTTTGCAGACTTTTATCCAACATGGCTTTAAATTAGTTGAAATTGCCACAAGAACCCAATTCAAATGGCATCATTTTGAGAAATGAGAAAGTGACTGATTGGTTCTGGGGATTGGTCCTGGGAAGGACCTGCAGAAACAAAACCATGAAAGCGAAACAAAAAAAGCAGCTTTCTGCAAATTGCGCATCGCAGTGGAGACAGGGTTTTATGTTCCGTCCCCGATTTGACGAGCCTCCTATTCATGGCTGCCAGGTTCCAGCATGATGCAACATCTTATCAACACACACGCTGATAGAAGTGCGTTGCCTGATCAGCCGCGTTTGTACCATTTTTAACAAACCTCCCAAATATTTTGCTCCTAACACTTCAAATCAAAGAACATCCACATATTCCCTTATTTACTTATTTGTTGCTTTTTTTATTAATAATTTTAAATGAAGAATAAAGATGAAGTTTTCTTAATAGTTCAACTTCAACTCTGTTTCCAATGAGTATTCGTAGATGATCTTACACCCTTTGCTGTGCCTTGTTGGAGAGTATGGCAAAGTCTAAAGTTTTGTACACCTTCAATGGGATTTTAAAGAAAGGAATCTCAGTTTGGTGCCTTTGACTGGTCCTATTTACAGGAATGTAACTAAAGATGTTCCCTTGAGGGCATCAGCACCAGTCACAGCCATTTTTGCCCTTACAATTTATGATTTTAATTTAGTTTAATGGATTTGAACTGATTTTTGAGCTTAGGCTGCCAAGGTTTATCGGGGTTCATCTCGTCATCAACACCAACATATATAAGCACTGCCACACACATTGTGCAGAGCAGAGGTTGCGGAGTGAAATTTTATGGTGGTTAGTGCACATAAAACACCCTACAGCGACAGAACCAATCAGATGCTTTCAGAAGAGAAACATTTCCTCACGCACACACACACACACACACTCACACTCACACGTCATCCCTGTCCTTGTGAGAATCGATGGTAAAAGTTAGGTAACAAAAGTATAATAAATGCATAACACCTCACGTGAAATGTATAAACCTGCATATGTACTTAGTCAAAGCCTGATGATTAAGTACATATTTTTAATAACCACTTTTACAGAAATATACTGTATAGCGGCTATGCAGGCTTTTGGCTAAATGTGTATCATTTGCCACTACAGACAAACTAACGACAACACACACAAAACTGCCAACATTGGTGTCCATCCTCTGAAGATGTTTTCAGCCAAATTGTCAGATTTCAGGGAAACATGTCACCACCGGATTCTTCTTCTTTGTAAATGTGTTATTATTTTTTTTAATACAGTTAAAGCGACATTAAAGGGAATCCTGTAGGATCGTACAGTACTTGGGGTGACATGCATCTTGCTCTGTTCAATGTAATGGGTTCGTTTAAAAAGACGTTTCCATGGGGACGAATAGACCTGAATATGGATATTATTTATTATTATTTTCGTTATCCAATTACCATATCACCCCCCGCTCTCTCTCTCTCTCTCTCTCTCTCTCTCTCCCCTCCTCCCATCTCCTCTCGCGTTGAATTTCCCACGCGTGTCTGATGTCACGTCCGGTTTCAGCACCGTGGACAGCTCTCTCTCTCTCTCTCTCTCTCGTTCTCCCTCTCGCCTCGTGGGTTTTCGTGACCGTCCGTTCGGCGCCTCGTCAGCCCGGTCCGCCAAAGCAAAACTTTTGTCAACATCAAGAATCCGCCGCCGATTACCGGGAGGAGAGCGCGCGACACAGACCGACGGGGACCGAGAGAGAGAGAGAGAGAGAGAGAGAGAGAGAGAGAGAGATTAAATAAATATGCCAAGACACGGCTGCGTGGAAACCGTCTCCGGCTTCCCCTTATTTCTTTGCTGAGTGTGTGAGAGAGAGAGAGAGAAATCCCGCGATCCGCCGAGGGACCGACACCGGAGAGGAGCAGCGAGCGAGCGAGCGAGCGAGGCGGGGACCCACCAGGCCACCGGATCCGCGCCGCCGGAGAGGAGAGCGATGCAGCCCGCCACCAAGCTGCCGAGCCTGATGCTCCTGGTGCTGATGGGCAGCGAACTCACCCAAGTAGGTCCCGCCTGATCGCCATCTTACATCTCGCGCGCGGACGGGCGGGCGGGCGGGCGCGCGCACGGCGATCCCGGGGCGCGCGCCGCGATCCGGATCGCGCGGATTAAACGGGCGAATCCGGCGAATTAGCCCGATCGCCCGGGGGGGATTACGCGCCGCCAGACCACCCGGCGTTTCAACTTCGGCCTCTGGAGTTGAAACGAGTGTGACGGGATCAGAGGAAATTGTGTGTGTGTGTGTGTGTGTGTGTGTGTGTGTGTGAGTGAGTGAGTGTGTTTTTAACCACATTCCCTCCTTTTACCGGGGTAGGCAGGCAGTGCAGCAGGTGGAGGAGTGAGGTGGAGGTCTGGTGTGAGGGATCGTGACCCCGAACTTCAGGAGAAGTGGTTTAGATCCATTTCACTGCACAAATGGCTGGTCAGCAGCCAGAGGGGTAGATGTCCGTCCCGGAGCAGACAAAGCTCGTATATTCACGTATATTACAGATTCTGTCGCTCAGAAGCAGCCAGCATCATGAACATTTCAGGAAGTCCATGCCAACTTTCTCTCTGCATGCGTTCCCAAAGGTGACGTTTCTGTAGTCAAATTTCGATGGCCAGCAGAGTCAGGGTAGCTCAGCCAGTGGCATGTGGCGATTTAGGATGGGAATAAACAAGGCCGATTATGCAGCCTTTACTAGTTGGAGAGACCAGAAAACCCTACTTATTCTGGACTTGTTCTGACTGCGTGTCGTTGTACTCCCACAATAGTCCCTCCAGGGTTCCATGTGAGCACAAATACAGCCAAACGCTGTGATTTCTGCTCTGACTTGCAAATTGTGTCCAGTGTCCTCAACCTTTCCACGTATTTGAACAGTAAGTGTCATTCCTTCGGAGTTTCGCCAGCCACAGCGGTCAGTGTTTGCCGTCACCTCTGCCGCTCTTCCAGGATCGTGACCTCCGCTACTGGATAGTCACACGCATGCCAACTGGAAGCAATAACCTGACCGATATCAGCGCAGCATGTAATATCATATCATGTCATGATGTATGTATGCTTTATCATACTTGATTGTTGTCCTTTTCATCGTTTTTAGTGTTGTGTAATCATTTTGGTCACCCAGAACACAATGTTTAACAAGTTTAAAATGGGAGGAGCCAAACAACGGACAGCTCTCATGCATGCTGCATGCATAATCACCACGTTCTGATCGTAGTGTGTTGTATAGATTATACATTTTAATTATAATTTATTAAAAATGCATTGTTATGGGTTGCATTTATGATTGGGCATAGATTGGGACGTCGGAATATAAGTTACGCAATGCGATAAACTGAACAACACTGTGGTTGGGCAGGTATAGGGCCAGTAAGGGAACCTCAGATGATATCTGGCATTTACCAACAAAAATTACTGCTAAAGCCAGTGCTGTTTTGTTCTCGCTGGATACACAAGTTTCATTGTAATCTTTTTACAAATGTTGCTGCAAATAAATATAAATATATTCATATATTGCACACAAGAAATCATGGGTCTTCATACATTTTACATGTGTTTTCCTCTCCCCTCCTGACAGATGACAGATCCATAGACACAAGTCCCTACCAAATAAAAGCTCATCCCGGTTTTCAGAATAGATTCAGATGCATGTAAAATCAAGTGCCATCCGAAGAAAGATTTCTACTCTCTGACTGTGCGGGCAGACTGTGAAATATATGACAGGCACAGAAAGAGAAGCAGCGCCTTGTTATTCATTATTTATTACTGTTAGGAACAATAAGAACGCTTTCTACAAGTGGCGAAAAAGGTTGAAAAATTCCACAAGGTTCATACACTATAATGTAAAAGAACAGCGAGCGCTTCATATTCACGTCCATAACTGAATCCTGTAGCCATGGAGACGTCAGCGCACATGAATCTGCCACAAGATTAATACTATTTGTCCACTAATGATGTAACTCCATCAGATCTTGGAGGCTGCACAGTGGTGCCTGGAACCCGTGCATTACCCGCTGATCCAGCCAGTCCGTTGAGATGTAAACTGTTATTTGGTTGTGCCTTATTGGTGTGCATTTTTATTGTCCTGCCAGTATTGGAAATGCTTTTTCTATAAATGAGTAGACCGCGTTTCTGCTCATTGCTGAGACTGTTAAGATCAGCTTTTCCTCCATTCCCGCTTTGTGTGTGTATTTTGAAGAGGCAGAAAGAAAACTTGCCCACTTTGGTACTATGGGTCGCATGAAAATGCGCCACAGACGTTCAGATCAGGCCGCCATAGTCACTACCAGCACTTCTTTTTAAGAAGAATTTTAAAATGACCAGGCAATGTTATTATGATGCAATCGATTATTTCCTGCACTGGATCGATGCAGAATCGTCCACATTGATTATTCGATTAATTTCAACACCCCTGTAAATGAGAAGGATCCGTGTTGCTCTGTGTCACTCTACCTGTCGTGGTTCTCTCCTGGATCCCCTTCTATAAGAGGTGCTACTTAGGTCATCATCAGTCCATCAGGAGTCGACGGGTGTCGTCCTTTATTGATGAGAGTCAACCCTGATTGATGGAAGCACCAGCTTCTGAGACCATATTCACTTCGGGAAAGCATTTGGGGTTCTTAAATATAGTACTTAACTTAGCACTTTTGACTGTGTAATACAATAATTTTACTTTTGACTATATATTTTCAATTTAAGAAATAGAAAAAAGCCCCTTTTTGTAGTTCTCAGAAATGTAACAGTGTCTTGGTGTCATGCAGCGTACAGCCCTTCATTTGTTGCTGGTGTAAAAGTCAGGTCATGGCAATATGCTGAGGTGCAGCAGAAGTTCAAGCTTGGTTCTGCTCTCATATGCGAGGTAGGATGCCATGGTCCCACACACCATGTCCTCCCACTGAACCAAAGTCTGGCAGAGCGTTGAGTTTACTGATGTATGGATCTCTTTCTCTCCCTCTCTTACAATATATTTAATATCTTCCCCCAAAAAATTGTACATATAAATGCACATGCTATCTATCATTAATTAGAGTTTAAAAACCTGATGCCTGGACCATCTCCACAATTGCTGCCCCATCTGTAGTCCATGACTAAATTACCGCTCTACATTACCCAGAGGTCTTTGGCAGAAGAGCTGTCATGTTAAGTCAGTGAATGCAGGTTGATTGTTCAGTTTGCACACAGAGGCACAGCTGTCCTGAACTATAATGCTGCTGAAACAATACTACACTGTTAGGCACATGCACACACACACATACACACACACACACACACAGATGCCACTTTATGATAAAATGACACATTTCTCAAAAATGTTTCACTTACATTCTTTTTAAAATAGTCATGGTTTGTCAATTTATTTTGGCAAATCTGGTCATTTCACATAATTATGAAGCTTTTGATTGTTTGTAACACAAGCAATACATGCAATTAACATATTGTGTGTACATGTCCTTTGTGTGATGGTGCATAGAAATGTGTCTGCATATGTGCTTGGGTCCTTGCATTAGGCCTACCTGGGATCGGCCTGCTGCATCTCTGTCAAGTGGTGTGTTTGCTATGCAAATCACAGCTGCAATCAAGACCATTCTGCTGGCCGCATAGCACAGAAGAACATTTCAAATATTTAGCTCCCCTAGCAAGAATGATACAGAGCATTGCGTCTGGGTGGGGGTGGTCAAAAAGAGGACATTATTTACGAAGACGTGTAACCAGGACCAATCATCGCCTCAATGATTTTTGTCATGACAAATGCTCAGAAACGTTACACATTTATGTTTATACATCATACCTTAGGTCCAGTGCTATGAGCCATTACCCCATGAACAATGTGCTATTCCCATATTGACTATGGAATAATGGACTGCTTGTGACATGGGTTGGAGTGTGGGATCGATCGGGCCTAATGTTCAGTGGGAGTTGGTGAGAAACCGGAGGGCTGGCGTTACTGCCGCACAGCGCCGCGGTTTATCCAGCGGGGGGCTGTTTAGTAGTTTAAAGGTACGGCGCTCGCGTTGAAAGGCTGTTTAGCTAATTATTGCCGTTCGCTAACAGGCTGCTCAGCCGGCCCGCTGCAGTCTCCTCACGCTGCCGGCATTACATTAGGTTGGACAGCGATAGTGCCTCTGTGAAAGTATTCTTCTGGGGTTGTGTGGTAAAACCGATTCGCTCACAAGCTTGTCGCCCCCAAATTTCCCATCTCAGTAATGGATGAGAAATAACAGGCCGGTGGAAGTTGTGGGAGTTTTTTTTTCGTTACTGATTCTGTGCAGAGGGTTGACTAATGGGAGTTCAGCTTAATACAACTATAGCAACATAGCAAGACGCAGGCGTTATTCCAGACTAATACTGACGGAAACGAGACAAGGGCTCCGGGACGCCCTGGATGTGGTTCATGTTACACTATCAGACGCCCTTCAGTGCCTTCCCTTTCCATCATTCATTTTTCTGAATTCTAAAAAAAAACATAGAGACCAATACTACACCCAGACAGAGAGAAACAGGAAGACCTTCAGAAGGGGGATAGACATGACGATGGAGATGAGACAGATGGACACACTGCAATTTGGAGAGATGAGCCCCCGGACTGAAAGAGACATAACTCACAGTGTGAGCTTCAAATGAGGACCTGTGGGCTTCACAGACATGGAGATAATAAAGCTGCATTTCTATTACAGGACCGCTCAGAGCAACATGTTCTACATTTCCCCCTCACCTCATTCTGCCTCCACCCAGACGTACCATGCTGTGCCTTTTAGAACATCATGTGACCTGAGTTTCCATTTCAAGCCTTTTTCAAACTGCCTGAAAGACAAAATCATGTGCGCATAAAAGCAAATACATTTCTTTAAAGATATATAAAGAACCGGCATTTTACCAATGCAAATAACGAGCCAATAAAAGTTTTAAATTAAAACTATCTTGTGTGGGAAGGCGGCTGATCTTATTCTGTTATGCTTCAAACTTAAATACTCGCTTTAAGTACTGTTTTCTTTACTTGTAAGGCAATATAACATATCTTCAAAGCACTGTTCTTGCAACGCTGAACTACGGTGCTTTATAAAGTTGGTTGTGTTTTACCCTCAAAACCTTGGCACAGCAGATATATATCATGAAATACCTCCATGCCGATAACATTTTGTTGTTATGTCCCTCCAATACATGTTAGCTCTATGTTAGCTATCGCTTAGCAAATTGCACTTGCGAAGTACAGATGTAGTACGAAGATCCCATCATTTAACTGAATAGATTGGTTTTAAAGTGTCATTGTGATGCACTGCAGCACAACACATAGTGCTCTGCTTTTGGGGATGGTACCTCGCTCAAAGGGGACCTCAGTGGAACCTTGGCGGTTTGAGAGCTGAACCCACAACCCACAATCCAACCACCGCTGCGTTCACAAAACCTGGACCAATTAAATGAGTTGAGACAGATCCCTGCTTCCAATCAGTGGCAGGGTGGCGTCATGCCATGGGTGGGTCCAGTCCTAACCTGGGCAAAGTGGTTATGGAGAGTGAGTGTGTGTCAGAAAATGTACACGTTTCCATTACTTCGTGCTCATTACGAAGAGTTCTCAGTTCAAATTTATCTGATCATACAAAAGGCTATGGAGTGCCGTTGAAAAGGGAAAATATCCGGGCACTGTTTTCAAACTGGTGCTTAGTGCAGCATCATGTGCTAATCACTGGACTTGTTCACTATCAAAGAAATAAGTAGATAATCAGTTAATTTCTGTCATGGTAAGTGGCTTTCTGAAGTACCTCGTTGCTTTTTTCCATTGGACCTGCGGTTTGTGATTCACGGTAATTGTGAGTGGGAGTGTAGTTAGATAACATTTTCTCGCAGCTCAGTCAGCCTGGTAAAAAACCTGGAAAAGCCGCGCACTGTTTACACTCACACCAACGCTCAATGTAGAACATTCAGACACGTTCCACTGTTTATACTGATATTTTCTGTATGTATATATATCAAACTACAGGTGTTTTTACACTTGTGAGATTTCTTACTCAATAGTCAAAAAAGAACCTGGTTCTTGTGTCTACATCTGCTTCTCACTTTCCATATGCATTGACCCCTATTACTCACCCAATTACATTTACAGCATTTATCCCGACGGCCTTATCCAGAGCGACATACAATCAGTAGTTACAGGGACAGTCCCCCCCTGGAGACACTCAGGGTTAAGTGTCTTGCTCAGGGACACAATGGTAGTAAGAGGGATTTGAACCTGGATCTTCTGGTTCACAGATGAGTGTGTTACCCGCTAGGTTATAGGTTTATAGGCAAGTGTGTTACCCACTAGGCTACTAGGTTCTAGGTGTATAGGCGAGTGTGTTACCCACTAGGCTACTAGGATCTAGTTTTATAGGTGAGAGTGTTACCCACTAGGCTACTAGGTTCTAGGGTCATAGGCGAGTGTGTTACCACTAGGCTACTAGGATCTAGGTTCATAGATGAGTGTGTTACCCACTAGGCTACTAGGTTCTAGGTTCATAGGCGAGTGTGTTACCCACTAGGCTACAAGGTTCATAGGCGAGTGTGTTACCACTAGGCTACTAGGATCTAGGTTCATAGATGAGTGTGTTACCCACTAGGCTACTAGGTTCTAGGTTCATAGGCGAGTGTGTTACCCACTAGGCTACAAGGTTCATAGGCGAGTGTGTTACTCACTAGGCTACTAGGTTCTAGGTTCATAGATGAGTGTGTTACCCACTAGACTACTAGGTTCTAGGTTCATAGGCGAGTGTGTTACCCACTTGGCTACTACCACCATTCACATATATCTGCCCAAATTCTGTATTTCAATTCGGTGCATGGTTTATGGATTTAACACGGTGCATTTCCTCTTTCCAGCAAGGAAATCAGACACAAATCACATTTTAATGTGAGTTTCAGAGTAGAACACAACACAGGGTGAAAGGCTTTTGTTAAGAGTGCTGCTCACATAAAGTGCTACAAAAGCCTTCTAGCTTTTATGTGTATAAATTACGCGCATTGAGGAGCTGACAATTGAGAATCAGGAACAAGGCTGACAATACCGCTACAATCCAATAAACTCCATCAGGAGAAGATAACAAATGAGGCGGTGTAATGGATTCACATTGTGTGTTGGGGTTATTATTCATCGTGCTTCACATTTGAATTTGAGAATTTATTGGTCAAATGTTGTTTTGCATGTAGCAACAACAAAAAAGTTATGAAGAAATGAACCCTTTTTCATATAATTGTGGCCCTCCACTGAGAAAGATACCCGGATATTTTAAAGTGAACGAGCCCGGTGGAAGAGAGTATTCGTTTTCAGCCTGAAGAGGGCGCCCTCCGCATGAACCAGCCCCATTCTGCAGCCATCTGAGCATGAGATGCGTGACCTCGTTTTTAAAAGACAGGCTGGTTATATTCACATATTAATTTGTCACAGAATCTTGTGTTGCATTTTAATTCTTGAAAGGGAATAAAAGTCCCAAAACATAGTTTTGCATATAGATGACAATTAAAACACTTTTTTGTAAAGGTTTATAATCTATGGCCTGTGAAGAGGAAAATGCGCGATAAATTAAAATTTTCTAATTTTATTTGTCACATACACAGTCATACACGGTATGATATGCAGTTAAATGCTTTTGCGACCTCTATAGACCTCAATATTGCAAACATAACCAAATATTACAAATGTATTTTTTAAACATAAAAAACAGGTAGGGTGAACGTGTGAGAATGTGTAAAGTGAACATAAAGTGAAAATTTGTCCAAGGTTCTGGGGGAATTGAGTCCAGAAGTGATTGAAAGTGCTGGAGTGTATTAGTGTTCTGGGTGGTAGTAGCCTAGTGGGTAACACACTCGCTTATGAACCAGAAGACCCAGGTTCATTGTGTCCCTGAGCAAGACACTTAACCCTAAGTTGCTTCAGGGGGACTGTCCCAGGGGGACTGACTTACTGATTGTTAGTCGATCTGGATAAGGGCATCTGATAAATGCTGTCAAAAATGTTCTGTATGTAGTGTTGTGGTTGTTGAGAGCTCGTATAGCCTGCGAGAAGAAGCTCCTCCTCATCCTCACTGTATGTTTTAATCGGATTTGTATTCATCGTCGCATTCAAAGTGTCACACATGGTCTGTTTCGCGCCGCATCGTGAAAGCGACATTTTTTTTGTCGCTCGTCCTCTCTTCTCCGCCGCAGTGAATCAGAATGCATGCGACGCTTCCGCCATTTTATATTTTCTACCAGTCCAACTTGTCAGAATCGTGCCTAATGGGAAATTAGATTTCACACAACAAACAGGTGAATAAAAAAAGCTAAATCAACCGCGGCACCTTCCGTCCGTGCGTGAATTGACCACGGGGCGGCGCTGTTGCTCTTCTAAAAACCGCGGCGCTCGACGTGAAGACCACGGTACCCTTTCTCTCTCCTGTCCCTGAGTCGGTTCGCGCCAAAAAAAAAAAAGAAATAAATATTAATTACATGAATTCGGTTTTTTTTTATCATCAGCTCATCTGCATTTTGCCTCCCTCGCCATCTGTCAGGCAGCGTCTGTTATAAAATGAATTCTATTACGTCACATGGACCGGCGACGTCGTGATTTCACTTTATGTGTCAAAACGTATTCTTTTTAGAAGTCTAATCACCGTCTAATATACCCAAGCCAGACTAATCGATTAATCGATTCCTTTTTGTGCGTATTTTTTATCGTTACTTGCGATAGCAGATAGCGGGAGAGCGGGACGGGGAGGGGAGGGGTGTCGCGTATCGACAGCCTGACGTCACGCGTCGCGTGCGCACCTGCTGGATATATAGTGGCGCCGCCCCTTCTGATCAGTCGTGAGCCGGAGCCGACGGCGCGTAACCAGCCCGCATCGCGGAACGGACCTCAGCGTCGGACGCCGCTTCCAGCCTCCGAGACCACGACACACACCCACCCACCCACCCCCGTCCGGCGCACCGGTGAGAGATGCGAGCGGAGAGCGCGCCGGAGCCCGGGACCGCGCCGGAGACCCGTATGCGCCACGCCGCTCCAGACTCCGGGGATCGCCCCGGCGCCTCCTCGCGCGCGGACAGCGTGGAATGAGAGCTCGGGGCGCGTTCGCGCAGCGCTCGGCGGCCTGAGACCATGTCGGTGCCTCTGCTGAAGATCGGCGTGGTGCTCAGCACCATGGCCATGATCACCAACTGGATGTCCCAGACCCTGCCGTCGCTGGTCGGGCTCAACACCACCAAGCTGACCGCGGCGCAGGGAGGATACCCGGACAGGAGCACCGGCGTGAGTTGAAGTTGTTCGGACCCTGGTGCTTTTTTGGTTTCTTGGTGAAGTACTAACACGCAGACACGATGGGAGCAGTAAGACGGGGGCAAACAGGGAACAAAGACTTTAAAAGTCTTTTTACAAACAAGAGTATTTAAACTGATCTGAATTTGCACAATTGTAAGGCTTTTAATCCATCGTCATTGGTTAATTATAATAGAGGAATAATATAAAAAACTCGCTTTTAATTAATGCGGTCTGCGTAATTCTGGGTTCGAGTATCGGATTCATGTAAATGATTCGCCGAGCCTCTCCGTGGTAAAAATGCCGGTTTGACTCGCTTCTTCTGCCAATCTGCTGAACTGTAAAGCACCGAAGCGACTCCGGCCTGAACTGACGGACGAGTGATGGGGCTGAGGAGTTTTTACGTGACACACACACACACACACACACACGCGCGCGTAAACTCGATCAGCAGGGGGGACTAAGGACAAGGGATCCGTCGCAGCCGTCACGGGACGTCCAAAATATGTCCAAGACGTCTATGTCCGTCGCAGCCGTCACGGGACGTCCAAGATTTCGGATGTCTATATGAAATATATACACACGTCGGTTTCCGTTTGAATTAATTAAACGCCATTAGTGCATGAACGTGCTGACCAATACATATATTTTCGGTCATTTTTATAATGTCCCATAACGAAAGGAAGTCACGGAGAAGGAATATCACGCGTTACTCGTGTGCGTCACGGTGGGTTCGAAGGGCGTGTCCGAACGTGAATTCATTGAGTAAGGAGTCCTTTCGCTGCCTCTGATTGGCCAAAACGCGAAAATTGAAACAAGAGAGAGATTTGGTTGGCTAGTATGGAATTTCTCTCTCCTGATTGGCCGGTTTGGAAGGAGCTTTGAGCAATCCGTCATAAATGCCTAGGGACATAATGTATGTCATATATGAATGTACATTAATAAGTAATGGCTAGGCGTGTGGAAAAGGAGGCACTAGTAGATGATGAATTATAATTCATGAGTGATTATTTTCTTGTTCGTCACTTTCTCTGTCTTTGTTGCAGCCCACCATGCTGTTTCAATTATATCCACTCTGTACATATGCACGTACATATGTATTTATTGTACACATGTATACATTAATATTTTCTTATACAGTATTTATTTTTAAAGATTGTTGTATAGTGTACTTTTTTTTACTGTACTGCTGGTATGTTTTTTAATAATAAATAAGTTTATTTCTGCCTTGACAATGCTAATTATCTTTTCTTATCTCATTTCGAACTAGATGTCATTAATACCGCAGTGCCATAGTTCTGCGGGATAGTGATATTCTCTCTCTCTCTCTCGTAGGTGTTCCCGGCGAACCCGGAGGAGTCATGGCAGGTCTACAGCTCGGCGCAGGACAGTGAGGGCAGGTGTGTGTGTACGGTGGTGGCCCCTCAGCAGACCATGTGTTCCCGCGATGCACGTACCAAACAGCTACGGCAGCTTCTGGAGAAGGTAACCATGACAACATCTGACCTCGCAAACACACACAGACAAACTTCTCACTCTTGCACCTTTTTCTCACACCCATTCTCACATTTGCTCACAGTACACATGGTTTGCGTCACCTCTAGTCCCGCAAGACATCTGTGAGGACGTATCACTATGACAACATCTCTACAGCTACCAGTTCCCATTAGTAGTAACAAGCAGCCTATCACTGGGCACCACGTCTCATCAGGCCACCTCACTCTCACACACAGCATTAAACATGCTGACAGGCGAAGTGATAACTTTATTATCGGGTTACAGTGACACCTGATCGGGAGTGGGATGCATTAGTCAGCAAGTGAACATTCAGTCCTTCAAACGGATGACATGACAAGGTGTGGATCTGAGTTGCTACCTATCCAAAGTAGTTCAGAGAAGGACAAATGGTAACGTTACTACAGGACAATAGGCACTCTGATCTATGGGAAGAACACAAGATGGTGTGATGCTTGACGTGTATCACTTACCTAAACATGGCCAGTTGTACCCCTTCACGGAAACGACATTCCCTGATGGCAGTGCTCCTCTAGCAGCAGGATAATGTACCATGAAACACATCAAAATCATTCAAGAATGGTTTGTGGAACAAGGACTTGACCTTCAAATTCTCCAGATCTCAATCCAATCTACAGAGGCTTGCATCAAACCTTTCTGGGATCTCTTGTTAGCTGACAGGAGTTGGACCTAGACAATATTAGGTGTATGGTTTTAGTATTGTGGCTTACTCCTCCATGTAAGAAACATTTGGTTCAAACCTACGAATTTGCGCACAGACACAAACACACATGCGCATACACGCCCGCGCACACACACACTCTAATGAGCTCCATGGGAGGCACTGTAGCATCATGGGAAAACCATCAACACTGCCAGTACAGCAATTACAATGACGTAAGAGTGCGAGATAGAAGAAGAGAGGGATGGAGGGAGGGTGGTAGTGCCAGTTTGGCAGCCATGTAGGGGACATGTTGTAAAATAAATTCATCAGAACAGAAAAGGAACAATCCATTGAAAATTAGTGTGTCAACGGAACTAGGCCCATCGGAGAGTTGGGACCCGGTGCCTCCATTGTCAGCCCAAATTATTTCACAGATATCAGGACAACAAGCTCAAACTTCATGAGCTCTATATTTGGCGTGGCTGTCACTTATCTAAATAAGACAGCTACAGCTGCGAGGAAGAGTGCACTTTGAGGTTCCAATCGAATTTTTGTTAATCATATAATTTAATGAGGTATTGTTTTATTTATTCATTCATTCATTCATTCATTGTAGTGTTAGATGTTGCCAGATCAGCGAGAAGTACACACTTATGTCCATGTGTTTCCTGTGTTTGTGAGTGTGTGGCTGTGCGCTTAGCCGGAAGATCCTTGTGCCAATAGAGCACAGATCTGAGAATCGGGGTTTATGGGGGACACATGAAAGACTGCTCCATCTGGTCCGTGTTGTGCGAGTTGGATTAGCGTATTATGGTGCGAATTTAAATTTGTAATAGCTCATGAATAATGCAGATCTATACCGAGTCTGTGCTCTGGGAAGGGAAAACTGTTTACTCACTAATCCCGAATCGGTATGTGAGGATGTAGACAAGGCCAGGTGAAGAGCACAACATGGATTATAACACATTAGAACCACACACTGCATTATCAGACATGAAAAGAACACTTTTTTTTTTTATAGTTAATATGATAATTCATTCTCACTCTCTCTTTCTCTCTCTCACACACACACACACACACACATGTTTTAGGTGCAGAACATGACCCAGTCGATCCAGGTGTTGGACCAGCGCACCCAGCGGGACCTGCAATATGTGGTCAAAATGGAGGACCAACTGAGAGGCCTAGAGACCAAATTTAGACAGGTGGAGGAGAACCACAAACAGAACATCGCCAAGCAATACAAGGTAATGTCACACACTTGAAAGTTGTTACAAACGTTCACCAAACATTCTGGATCAGAACATTAAGGTAACAATACAAAGAAATATAACACACTAAGATACCACACACACACACACTCATTCAACACATCGGTGCTGAACATGCACCCCAAGGTACATGCACACACACACACACTGTTCATACACCATGTGCATGCTCATTTTCAAACTAACATGCATGTTTACACCTCCACAAGCACACACTCTTGTACAAATTCATGCCTGCATGTTAATCTTCTTATTTTTTGTTCTTGTGTTATTCGCATCCACACTTTAACGCAGAGTCTTGTGACGCATTGATCAGAATAGCTCAAATTAAGAGCATGTTTTAAATTCCCCTGGCATGTCAGCAGAATTGCATGTCACCATCTTAACTGACCACTCATCCACTTTCACCCCATTTCAATGTAATGTTTTTTTTGGTCAATATATTGTTGCGTTTGTGTGTGACGGTGTTTATATTTGTGCGTGTGTGTTAGACAGGCTAGTGAGGTAGAGTGACAAGTCTGTCATTTTCTTGCTTGCAGGGCTAACTATAAGACATGATAGGAGAGCCAAAGGAGAGAAGAGGCAGATCTAATCCCTGATTGGCTGATGTGGCTATCAGTCGTGCTGACTTATTCACTATTCTGATATTCTATAAGACACCATTAGAGAGACACCCTCCCCTTTCCTACTGAACAACCGATCACAACCCTTCCTGCATGCAAATATCCAGATTTCTTAAGTTTTATTTATTATTTATTATTATTATTATTATTATAAGTCCTAATGCTGTTGGTTTAGGTTTTGTTTGTCTATGCATATTTGGTAATTAAAGATTCATATGATTCTATATTAAAATCCATCCTCATAAGCGGAACCACTGTTGTGTGTGACATGTAAAAGCATGTAACTCCTAAGATGTTGCATTTTAAACGACTTTGAACAATAAAGCGCTTTCCCAAAACACTCTTGAGTGTGCTGAAGACTTGTGTTTGCACCGAGGTGAGGACCAGCGCAGGTTTGGCTCAACTCTTGCACTTCTGCACGCACACATACATCCGCAGACACGTTCCCATCCGCATCACACACTCACACAAACCCACATCTACCGGACGACAGTCACATTGCCACTCAGGCTAGAGTTAGGCTAGTCAGGGTGCTAGGTTCAGACAGGGCATATTCTGTTGCTGTTTTCATTTTTCTATTTTTTTTCTCAACTGGTTTAATTTTTGTGAGGGGGGGGATGGTGTGAGGGAACTGGAGTGTTCCTGGCTTCTGAATGCCGCTGTTTTTTAAACTCCCCGACAGGCCATAAAGGCGAAAATGGCGGAGATTAGGCCACTGATTCCCGTGTTGGAGGAGTACAAAGCCGATGCCAAATTGGTTTTGCAATTTAAGGAGGAAGTGCAGAACCTGACATCAGTTCTGAGCGAGTTGCAGCAGGAGCTGGGAGCCTATGACTACGACGACCTTCACTCCCGTGTGACTAATCTAGAGGAGAGACTGCGAGCCTGCATGCAAAAATTAGGTAGGATCAGACAGAGACATGCACACCAATACACAGACATGCATGCAGACATTAGGACACAAACACAAATAGGTGACCAAACAATCCACACCATATAGATTGCGTCTGAAATAAATTGCACACATATGATTATATGAATATATGATCACACAATTGATTTTTCTCATGCAACAAAAAACTAGTTCGTGGCTGAAATCAAAGGAGACTGGAAGTAACTTAATATCAGGCTGTCAGTGCATAGAAATACAAGTATAGACACAACCATGCTCACACACTGCCTCTTTGTATCTAGTCTCTTTCTGTAAATGATGCATTTTGGTGTTTTTTTTTATGCTTTTTTATGGTTCCACATCCCAAAGGTCCCCTGCATCATCACACACACCTTATAATCAATAACCAGTTCTCATTTATATCAAAAAATATATATGAAGAGGTCAAGACACTGCAAAAACTAAATGTTGTTTCACCTCGTGTTAGAACCTCTGCATCACTGATACTAGGAACGGAGAACCAGACATGAATTCCTAATCTCTAGAGCATGAAACCCCTTCATCCAACCAAACAGATGACTGAACACACATCAACATCTTCAAAAACTGTATTCTGCACATGAGAGCATCTAAATACATGTAAAAACCAAACTGTGCATGTAATGTTCAACCATTTAACACAAAAACAACAATTTGCAAATGCTGGCTCAACATCAGACAACAATTGTATCACATCTCACAGTTATAGTCAATGGGGATTTTATTGTCCATGTACATGTATACAGAGATAAGACAACGTACTCTGACATACACAACGGCGGAAAAAAAGGGAGATGTCGTATACATAAAACCCTCCATATCACTACCGTCACATGTGTGTGAAAGCAGAGTGGGTGACAGTGTGGCGGTTGCATGTATGCCAGGGGTAGACAGCATAATAAATTTTCACACGCAGGTTATGGTAGAGATTGATTGCCACGAATCCCACGATCAGCGAGACAAACTGCTCCAAACACGCCTCCTGACCTTGAATGATGACGAATTGTGTTCTTGAACTCCCCCTGCCCCAAACAAAGGGGTTTCTGCATTGCTCCATCCAGCCAGAACTGTACGCTTCAGTGGCTCCTCTTAAAAATATGACAGGATTTTTACATCATCGCCAGAGTTCTCCACACCTTTTTTCTTCAAACTTACATCACCTATCAAAGCTACAGCACAGCTAAAGAAATATCACATCCATTTGAATGAATTAATTTCCCAAATGTATGTTTTTGTGTGTATGTGTGTATGTATGGATGTATATGTAGTAGCCTAGTGGGTAACACACTTGCCTATGAACCAGAAGACCCGGGTTCGAATCCCACTTACTACCATTGTGTCCCTGAGCAAGACACTTAACCCTAAATTGCTCCAGGGGGACTGTCCCTGTAACTACTGATTGTAAATCACTCTGGATAAGGGTCTGATAAATGCTGTAAATGTAAAAAAATGTAAATCTCGCAAAAGTGACTGCACCCCTGATATTTTTTATTCATATTTTATTAAATAGTTCCTTGGGACAACACTGAAGATATGGCACACATGGATTGAATGTATAGTAGTCAGTGTCCAGCTTGTAAAATAGCGTGTATTTGCTCAATGACTAAAGGCACAGCCATTAATAAGTATAAAATTTTTTGTGTCCACCATTTTTTTTCCAGCACTGCATTAACTATCTTGTGCATGAACCTCACTAGAACTTCACAGGCTGTCACTGGAATCTTCTTCCTCTCCTTCATGATGACATCACAGAGCTGGTGGATGTTAGAGACCTTGAGCTTCTCCACCTTACGTTTGAAGATGCCCAACAGATGTTCCCCTGACTATTTTACATTCTATCAATGTGTCGTATCTTCAGTGTTATTTCACTAACAGCTAGAAGTTGAATGCACCACTTAATGGACAGCCTAGGTTTTAATACTTGTTGGGAATAAGAGGAGTGACGGAAGGGCTTGCAGTTAGAAGTCTGCTACCTCCCTGCTGCATTTTTACTGATACAGTTTTGATAGTAAAATTGTGCACGAGTGGTAATTGCTGAACTAAACTACACAGCACCTCCATACCGATCCATCTTGTGTACGCTTGCATATGGGAAAGGATTCTGCACATGCTCCAATTTCCGCAGAGTGGATAGGGCAGCCAGCACAGACTGTGCACTGGCACCCATCATGCCTTACAGTACAAATGCATGTGCGGATGTCAGTTTGGAACAGTTTCAAGGAACAAAAGGAGCAAATGAATGTGAACCACCTCAGTTTTGGAATTGCTAACTAAATTCTTTTAAATAGTGGATGGTCATCAACCACCTTACTCTGATCTTTTCCTGATGCATCACTGATTCTTCAGTTATGAAACCCCGGGCGGAAGCTTTGGTTTAAGCTTTGCACCGCCCTCACGAAAAACAAAGACTGCACTGTAACATTGCAGGGTTTTTTTTAGTTTTTTTTTTTAAGCAATTTAAAGATCTTAAGCAAGGATTAGTCTACCTGACAGACAGCACTTTGAAGAGAGCAAAGTGAGTGTGGAGGTTGAAAATGCATACACACATACATTACTCACACACAGGGTAATCCAGCGTCTTCTCCAAACTGGTTGACACAGACGTAATGAGTTCCTGCAAGATAAAAGACAGGTTGGATTCATTGCATTTTAGTGGGTGTCTTATTTTGGTACCTCCCTCACTCACGAAAACACCCACACGTTCTTCTCCACTCAGTAACCTACTTTCCCAATCTCTTTTATCTCAGGTTCTCCCATCTCCCTTTCATCTCTCCATCTTTCTCTCTTTCCCTGTCTCGGTGTGTCTCACCGCTGTTCACCGGTGCGAAATCTGGTTTGAGGGGGTGTGTGGGTGTGTGCCAGTACAGTAGTACTGTGCTGTGCTGTGTGTTAGGATGGGGCACATACTGTCACACAGGCTCCTCCTGACCCCTTCATCTTTTTCAGTCTCTTCTTGGATGTTGCTTTGTTACGGTGTATGTGTGTGAGGGGGGAAGGCCTCCTGTTTTCTGTAGGTCAGAGGGAGAAAAAAAAAAAAAAACGCCATCGAAACAGCTTGCAAATCTTCGGCTTTTTGGTCTGAACAATAATCTAAAGATAGAGCATGATTAAAAAAGGCCAAAGTGCCAGATTACATCGGCGGGTAATCCTGGGTGGATTATGCTCAATTCCAAAAGTGTGTGAGTGTGTGTGTTTGTGTAATCCTGAACATGTGCGCCCACACCCGCATCTCATTAGCCATTTCTGCCAATGTCACACACATTCACACAGCAATCCACTCAGTCTGTTTGTTTATTACATGTCTGTAATATGCCAATGACGGTTTAAGAATCCAATTACTGCCAGGTCTATAAGCATGTTTTACGAATAAAAGGTTGATGGCACAGATCAACTTAGTAATGATAGAAATCTTTGCCCTAACACCCAGTGACCTCATAACTAACTGTCACAAATACATGGATGAGTGATACAACAAATGCATTACAAAAAACATTTAAAAATCCCCCAGGATGGGATTGTCGTAGAGTGTCCCTAACACACAACTGAATGGATGATGTTCCCATGATTCACAGCTTTGGAGAAATTGCAAACCCACAAATCATTGGGATTACACCACAGTATTAAAACTGTCCTGTCCTGTTTCTGATTTGTTGTACAGGGTTGCCTACATTTTGCTTCACTAAAATAGAATGTTAAAGATGCACACTTTGGCTATATTCAAAGTTCAAAAATGATTTATCATTCTAAAAACTGCAACATAACTGATGTTTAATAGAAAAGGAAAAACAAATTATGGCATAGAATTATTCTGTAATATTCTGGCATTAAATTCCCAAACTGTGAAAAATTCTCTGTGTGTATAAAAATTTACACAAAAAAATCTAGTCTTAAAAATGTCCTCCAACAGCTTCCAGTGTAGGAGGCAAGTGAGGGTTGAGCAGGAAAAGAGGCTAAGATTACAGTGTTTTTTTTATATTAACTGCATCTTTCATCAGGGCTTTACAGAGTGTTACATCAGAATAAAATGGCTGAAAACCACTGTGTACTGGAAACAAATTTGGAATGAAATCGAATGGAAAAAATGTTGAGCAGCGTAGGATGCTCTCTGAACCAAACCAAGAGCTGATTCAAGCTGATTTAAAGGAATAGTCTCTTTTTTCACCCAAACGTAAGGGTGTAATGCACTGAAAGTACCCATAATGCAACTCCATCCTCATTAAGGACAAGAAAATTGCAGTCAAAAGAGGCTCCTTCATGAAACCCAATTAGCAAGGGCTCCAGTAGCCTAGAGACAATTATTTGCCCAATCACAAGCCAATATATCACCAACCAGAGGAAAGGAACTGAGTAAAAATGAGCTTTGTGTACATTAACAGCTCTTTCTTTCTCGCTTTCTCTCTCTCTCTATCTCTCTTTCTCACACACACACATACACAAGTATAGATAGACAGCTCATTATTAAACTGCATTGATCCATCAATTATACATAACATTACCACCACTGAATATCAAGTGAATTTCATTGATTATCTTTTTAACATAGTCGGCAGCAAGTTGATGAAGAAAAAATTATAAGAATTTCAGTCCTTGCAAAAAGTCAATGGTAAGATGACTGGATTATAGCATCTGCAAGTTTAAAGCTCTTGTTGGATTTTCCTGGTCTGCAGTGGTTAGGTCCTACCAAAACCAGTGAACCTGCGATAGTGTTGTGAACGTAAAGGGTTATTAATGCATGTAGGGAGAATTTATTTGTTACTTTGCCTAATAATAAGGCTCCATTTTTAGGACTCATCCACTAACAAAAACTCCTACAACAGGCCTGGTGGATGTTGAGATGGATGTGCATTATTTACCTAGGGAAGACATGGCAACAAAATGCACCATAGGAATAAGTCAAGCCAGGGAGGCATGCTTCAGTGCAACACAAGTTCAAAGTGTTGATTTAGCCTACAAATTCTCCAGATCTCAATCCGATTGAGTCAGATCCATAGAGACACCACCTTGCAACTTACAGGACTTAAAGGATCTGCTGCTCATGACCTAGTGGAGTCCAAGACTCATTGAATCAAGGCATTTTTTTGTAGTTCAATAAGGGCGAATATGGCGAATTGTGTGAATGCTGTTTATACGATCTGCCTGAACATTTGTTGAACATCATTGACAAAGCTTGATATTTTATTTACTCCTGCATTTTGTAACTTCCCCTTCAGTCTTGCTGGAGAGTGGTATCACAAAAAGCCTTACATGTTTTAGATAAAACATAAGTGGCAGCTGATATGTTTTGAAGACCTGCCAGGACTATCTAGGACATCATTTTGCAATAGTCACCACAGCTGAATTGTATAATGAAGAGGTTTGGGAAAACTCCCACTGGGCCCTGCCTCAGTTGGGACACAAGGACTGTTTGTTCTTAAAGCTTCACTAAACAAGCTTAAATTTTGATAGCTGTGCTGTCCTGCTTATCAGTCACATCTTGCCCTGGGGCTGTTTTTTTTTTTCATTCTTTTCATTATTTTGTCCTTTCGATTCAATAACCACTATTGAAGAATGAGAGAATGATAAAAGGATAGGATAAATTAAGTACATATTAGAACAGAATGAACAATGAACATGTGCAGCTTGACACAAGACCCAGTGACTAATTCATAAGATTTACAGGATTTCCTACCTTGTCTACATTTCTAACAAACAAGAATGTAATAAGAAACTATCAAGTTAATAACAGATATAGGAGGCAACGTTTTTCATTTTTGTGGGTGATAAGGTAAATAAATCACTTGCAGTTTTATATCTTTATTTGTTTACTTATATAAGATTATTTCATGAGCATCAGAATATACAATTTAGGGCAGCCTTAAAATAGAGCACATCATATAGGAAGGTTAGCCATTCACTGCCTAACTTACATGCTGCTAATTTCACAGCAGCAGATTCGTTCTCAATCAGTTAAATCAGTTTAAATAATTTACATAATTGCTGACCCATAAATCAATAATATCCTATCACCAATATGTACGTTTCAATAAATGTTAATTGGAATTCAGAAATGCTAAGCTGAAATAACTATCCTTTTGGATGCTGTCATCAGAGATATTCATTCTAAGTTTGTTTAGCACTGTTGATTTTGGGTCAAAATGGGCTTTTGTGACACATTTATCAGATAATTGTGTCACTGCTTGAAATACAGCTGTATGATAAATGCGACCTATAGCATTGCCAAGTCTGTGAAAAAAAGTCAATGCTTGTGCAACTAAATTTGTACCACTTTTATACATTAGGCAGGGAAAAATAGTCCAAAAAGAATACTCACCATATGAGGCTTCAATTTGCTTTAGAAATGGTGTAAATATATGTGTAAGTTTCATCAGAAGATGCTATTATATTACTCACTTTCAGTTTCACTGGATAACCACTTTATTTCTCTCTCTCTCTCTCTCTCTCTCTCTCTCTCTCCCTTTCTAGCCTGTGGTAAGCTAACAGGTATCAGTGATCCCATCACCATTAAGACCTCAGGCTCTCGATTTGGCTCCTGGATGACTGACCCACTGGCCCCAGAGGGAGACACTAGAGTGAGTTAACACACATCTGCGTACATTCTTATCTATCTGTCTGTCTGTCTGTCTGTCTATCTATCACACACTATGATGAGTACATTCACAAATTACTCTACATTCACACACACAAACAGAGAGAAACACACAAATGCATTTTTAGATAAAAACACGTTTCCAATAAAAATAACCCATATGCTGCCTGTAGATCTGATCAAATATTGATGTCCCACTCAAAGCAAGAAGTAAATATGAAAGCTGGCAGTGTGTATGTGTGTCATGTATTTTTATCTCAGTTGGGCCCATACATTCTTACAAAATGGAAAACATTGAATTTTATAAGTAAAAGCAGGAACTTACAAAGCAAAAAATTCTCAATAACTTACTAAAGATTCATCTAATCACATTCTAAGCCAGCCTGTGCAATTGTGCTTTTAATACTCTTGCCTGTGCAATTATGCCATATTATCTCAGTTTGCCTATTTTCTTTACCTCTAATGAAAAGATGACCAGCCTATTTCTGTTTAGTATGGAAAATTATTTCCATCACATAAAGAAATCACTCAGATTTATGAGTATTTTATATCAACCTGCTGAAATCAGTGAAACAAACATTTTTTTTCTGAGATTGCGGTTGTATGTTTGGATTGAGAAATATACAAATTCAGCTACATCAGTGATTTTGCTGTGTTTTTCCTAGTGTAAATCCATTTATTTTTTATATAACATAGAATTATAAAATTATAGTGTGTTTATTAGTGTTACAGAGCAGAAAATGAAGGGTAGAAAGGACAGAAAAAGATTGAAACTTCAGATCAGTGTTGAGGTTAGTTTGTTGTGGCTTGCCGTGCCTTGGCATAAACAGAAAGTGGTCGAGAAATGTCCGGAACCTCCACTCAGCCCATCAGGCCAGCAGGGGAGTGAGGCATGCTGGGAGGGAAGGCTTTTATCCAGAAAAATCCGGAATTATCCCCGTAGGACCCAAATCCCCTGCACTGGGTTTTGCCCTGCTGGATTCTCACTCCTCTCCTTGACTCTCTTCCCTTCTTTTATTTTGCCTGACAGGCCTGGAGGGGAGGGCAGTTTAATCAGGTGGTTTGACTGTGATTTGGTTCACAAAGCTGATTGAGGTCATGCACACATATACACAAGCACAAATATACTTAGACATAAATATACATTTGAACACACAGACAGAAAAGCACAGAGAGGTACATTAAAGCATGCAATGCAGACATACACAATCCCAGGAACAAAAGCACATGAACATGCAAAAATTCATTCATTGACATATACACTCGGACCAAAAAAAATTCATCCAACGTGGCTGACCTCTACTCCTTTTGGATTTAAATTTGAGAGATTAGTGCATTGATGCATCTTAGTCCTTGCTAAATTATTTTAGTTGTGTTATTGTTGTTTTGTGTACTAACAATTCACCTTAGACTCCTGTTCGGTTGAGTGACCGTACTGGTGATTGCTGACAAATAAAGCTGAAAGTTTTACAGTAATAATACACTTCATGTTACTTGTTCTATTTTAATACCACTGGAAGATAACAATATGAATAATATGTAATATGACCTTCATATTACCAGCCTATTCCTTTACCAGCCTATGTCAACAGTAATATTTAGAGGAATTTTGAATAACACCAGGGCATTTTTATTCTACTGTCCATTTGACAGTAGAATAAAACTCATTAACTTTCAGAAATTTGTATTAGTCTGTAAATTCTGAGTTGCTCTCTAATGGCCTGTAATGGCTGGATGTAGGAAAAACACAAGGCTTAAAAAGGTTTTTGCTTTGCTTGAGCAGATTGTCTCTGATATCACTTTGTGTAGTTCTATGTTGTTACACAATATAGCCAGCCTACTTTCAAGGGTCCTTAAGTGAACAAAAGGGTGGTAGTAGCCTAGTGGGTAATACACTCGCCTAAGAACCAGAAGACCCAGGTTCAAATCCCACATTGTGTCCCTGAGCAAGACACTTAACCCTAAGTTGCTCCAGGGGGGGACTGTCCCTGTCACTACTGATTGTAAATCGCTCTGGATAATGGCGTTTGATAAATGCTGTAAATGTAAACTCAGATTAGTCAAGGGTTCTGACTGGAACCAACACTTTATGTAGGAGTGGACTTAAAGTGAAAAAAAAGTTTTTTCTTTGTGTCCTCTGTAGGTGTGGTATATGGACGGTTACCACAACAACCGCTTCGTCCGTGAGTACCGCTCAATGGCGGACTTCATGACATCAGACAACTTCACCTCACATCGGCTCCCGCACCCGTGGTCAGGCACCGGCCAGGTGGTCTACAACGGCTCGATCTACTTCAATAAATTCCAGAGTAATGTGATCATCAAGTACGACTTCAAAACTTCCAGTATCAGTCGGACGCAGCGGTTGGACAATGCCGGGTTCAGCAACTCCTACCACTATGCCTGGGGAGGCCACTCAGATATTGATCTCATGGTGGATGAGGGGGGCCTCTGGGCCGTCTACGCCACCAACCAGAATGCGGGGAACGTTGTGATCAGTAAACTGAACCCTACAACGCTGCAAGTGATCCGTTCATGGACAACCAATCACCCAAAGCGGAGCGCAGGCGAAGCATTCATGATTTGTGGGACGCTCTACGTAACCAATGGCTACTCGGGTGGAACCAAGGTCTACTACGCCTTCCACACCAACTCGTCCACGTACGAGTACATCGACATCGCCTTCCAAAACAAGTACTCTCACATTTCAATGTTGGACTACAACCCACGGGACCGCGCCCTCTATGCGTGGAACAATGGACACCAGGTGCTTTACAATGTCACACTGTTCCACGTCATTCGCTCTGAGGAGCTGTAGCCACGGAAACTGAGGAACACCCTTCCTGGACTATGTTTCTTGTGGAAACAGACAGACTTGTCATCAGAGTGCAGGAGAAACAGGACATACGAAGAAATCTGCGCTGTTGAATATCGTACGGCATTAGAGCTTAGAAGACGCATCTAATCTTAGGACATTGATGTGTGGATTGGAATGGACGCTGATGGACAATGTTAAAGACATGAGATAAAAAAGATAAAAGAAAATCAGTCTGCAGTAAAGATTAACCGTTATGTAATGTGTGTAGAGCGATATATAAAAAAAGAAAATATAACTATATGAGACTAAAAACAAACAAATGCCAAATAACATCACGCCTTTTTTTTTAACTCCAGAATTCCTCCTCTCATGTTCCTTTAGCACTCGAAAAGAACGTCTCCACCCTGGAAGAATGAGTGAAGTGAAAGTGAATTGATTGTCATTGTGAAACACTGCAGCACAGCACATGGTGACACAATGAAATGTGTCCTCTGCTTTTAACCATCACCCTTGGTGAGCAGTGGGCAGCCATGACAGGTGCCCGGGGAGCAGTGTGTGGGGACGGTGCTTTGCTCAGTGGAACCACAGTGCCACCTTGGCGGATCAAGATTCGAACCGGCAACCTTACGGGGCCGCTTCCTTAACCGCTAGGCCACCACTGAGTGGGTGTGGCATTGCATCCTCGAATGACATGTAAGGGCATTTAGCCCACTCCCACTTTAATCACACCTCATTCTTATACACACACTCACACATACGGGAGAGGTGCTACACACCACTTACTTACACCGCTCAGACACACAAAAAAAAAATTTTCAGCGATAAAAAAAAAAGGAGTGCGGGGACTGGGGGGAGGGAAGGCAGAAAATAATTAACAATAAGAAGCAGGCTCAGACTGTTGGAGGTGTGTGATGCTCAATGTTGAAAATGGTTCTGTTCTGTGTTTGTGCTTTTATGTGTGAAAAGAGGGGTTTATTTGCATGAAGTTCCTTTTTGTTGTTTTGGGTTTTTTGTACCACTTGGGATCTGCCAGTAGGAATGCTTCTCTATGTGATACTGTGAATTGTTGTTAAAGGGAGGGGTGGGCAGGGCTTGGCCTGGGGACTTTTTTTATTTAATCGTGATCTTATCTGTAGGTCTGAGGGGTAGCCTCTTCCATTTTAATCTTCTTCCCACCTTATCTCCATTTGTTCTGGCCTGAGCCATCTCTTCTGTCCACCTGATACCAGCAGCAGGAGGAGGATTCATCTGGCTCTTATCAGACAAAATTGTCTCCTTAAAACTTAGACGGAATGTATCAACAGTTTCTGTACCATGTCGTGTGGTTATAAGGGCCTGTCTAGAAATCTCCAGCTACTCCCCCTTAGTCCCCACCGAAATGTTCAGTCTCATAAAGAGGCACCTGTCTGCTGTGTATCGTAGCCCTTAAGAGTGGCTTATGCAGTCTCATGTAGCCCCAGTGAGAGGCTTATTCTGATGTATGTATGTAGCCCTGTAGCAGAGGGAGGCTGGCTTCACTGTGGTTGCGCTTTGCTGAATGTGTGTCGTTCCTGCTGTCAGGCAGTTTATGATTCATATTAATAATAAAGGGGAATATCTGTGCTGAAATTAGCTCTTCCTCTTCATTTCTGTATCTGTGTGTGCATGCGTGTATGTTTGGGTTTTCTTGGAAGATATTTTCGTGTCATAAATAGTTCAAAATCTGACTTGGTTGGTATGGATTATGAGACACTGTTCTGATACTGATACGTGATTTTTTTTCCTATAGTGGGTATTAAATAACACTGTCTGTGCTGACAGAATCAAGAAATTTAAAAAGATATGTTTGTACATCGACTTCTGTGCAGATTTTCAGTCTTAATGGCTGCTCTCCATGGTGCAGATACATAAATATGAAATAGACATGATCATGTGCTAAATTAAAATTCAGATTTTGAACATTTGGAAAATATAAAAAAAAAATAGATTTTACAACTCATCGTCTGAGTCGCTCTGGATAAGGGCGTCTGATAAATACTGTAAATGCAGGAATTGTTGTGATCATGACACATTTTAAGCCTTCATTTGGATGAGATTGTGCAAGACAACAGGAGAATGTCAAGATGTGCACAGTTGCAGTTACCCGGATTATCACCTGGTGTTCAGGTGCCTCTGTCATGATCGTAACCCTGTAGTGCATGCTGGGAATGCCCGGGATTGTATTCATCATTGCCAGGCCATTTGGAATTGTGAGGAGAACATCCCACCAGTGCACAATCAGTTGGACTGTTGTATTCCCTGAGAAAACCCCAAGCCCATATCCTCCTTCAGTCAAAATGTGGTGTGATGCAATGAGGCATAAATGAGCAGCAAAAGTCCGACCCCAACTGCACATTAAAAAGCAGTTTGTGGGCAAGAAGAGCATCATAATCACTTATAGTCTGCGCCATTCAGGCCAAATATGGTCTGATGACAGAAGCAGATTAGACAAGCAGTTTTCTCTGAACATTCAATCCATCACGTACATCCACTGCACGCAGTTCACCAACATTAAAGCCTCCTGAACTCTGACATGAAGCTGCATGCTCATCTGCCGAGTCCGGCTATTATAGCAGATTCAATTCAATGCAAGCACTCAGCAAGAATCATGCGTTTCAATACACATGTTGCATATACAATCATATATTTTTAGACAACCAAAATTAATGTAAATACAGTATGCAGGTTGTGGTAGCTGAATACAGCAAATGGGTTTGATTGGCTGTGTCTGCCACAAAATCAAAAACATTGCATCATACACCCTGTGTTGACGGTTGCACCGATCAGTTCATGCACCATGATGAACACATGTGGACAACCCTGCTAAAATCATGTGACCACCTGGCATGTTCAGCCAACATCACTGTGCTTCGAATTTGTGTCAAGTGGCAGAGGTCTGTTAAGGGTCATCCATAAGAGAAATAGATTGGATGAGAGGGTGGGGGTGGGGTGGGGGTTGGGTCCAGTGTGGCTGGGATGGGGGTAGGGAGTTGGGTCTAGTGTGGCTGGGATGGGATGGAACCCAGCTGGAGATGAGGGCTGAGGACTTGCAGCCACGAGATTCGCTATATAGAGGCTATATGGGAGGCTTTAGGACCCCCGGCCCCAATATCTATACACATACAAATATCTATCTATCTATTCAATTTTATTTTATTATTGGGACTGTTCTTACTAATTTTATTGTTGTAACTGTATGTGTGTGTGTGTGTGTGTGTGTGTGTGTGTGTAATATTGAACCATTTTTATATTGTATTGTTCTACCAGTACAGAAGAAGCGAGGAACAGAGAGCGAGCAAGAGGGAGAGAGAAACACCGGAGTGTTGTTCTGAAAAATCACCCTAATAGGTTCAGAGCCTGACTGACACAGAACACCTGCGCAGAACTTGTCAGGTTCTCCTTCTTTTTATCTGCTCTCTGTTCCTCTTCATATTCTCTCTGTCAGTCTCTGCTTGAAGGGTAATCCCCCAACCCACCCCCTTCTCTCTCTCTCTCTCTCTCTCTCCCTCTCTCCCTCTGCCTGTCTCTCATCTCATATATTTGATGTTTCAATCAATGAATAAATGATTGTTTCTATTCTGGGTGAAGGAGCAGGCTGTCCTCAAGAATGAGAAAGAACACAGCAGAGCAGGGGGAGAGAAAGAGGGAAGGGAAAAAAGGATGGCAGAGGATGCCAAGATGGAAGAGAGAAAAATGAATAAGCAAGAGATGAGGACAAGAGAAAAGAAATAGCAGGAGTGATGCCAAAGATACATAGAGAAGAAACAAGAGCAAAGGGGTGAAGGCAAAGCACGACACGGGGAGATAGATGGGGGGAAAGGAGGAAGAATAGAAATAGTGTAGTTAAAAGGAGAGTAAAAAAGAACATGAAAGGCACCAGAGGTTGAGAGATGACATTTGGGGTAAAAAAAGTATAAAGAGAAAAGGGTGTGTTTGTGGGGTTTATGGGTTTGTGTATGTGAGAGTGAATTGTGAATGTGTCTGGAATTGTCTGTCATAAATAAAATGTATGACTAGAACAAAAATGCTCACATGCTATGGGAATCCAGTGAAACGGGGAAAAAGAATCTGGTCAAAAGTCAGAAGATATCACACACTGGCTTGCCCTCCAGGTATAAATCCTGATATAAACCACATCATGAGTGCTCGCCTTTCCCCTGCAGGCTTTGTAGATAGCCTCTTGGTTGCCGCAGTGATAAGCAGCTTCATTACAGACATAAAAGGAGTTTTGCCCTTGCCCAGTCTTGAGAGCGGGGAGACTCAGATTATCACACCGCTGCCTTTCAACACTCAGTTCTCAACAGAAATGATACTGACCGTGGGAACATTACATTTCACCTCAAGTCTTTGTTTGCCTTATTAGCATGAGCTTTTTTAAATGATAAAGACAATATCCAGCATCCAAAAATTATGTTTCCTTCTGTTTTCAAGCCAAACAGTAAAATCAGCAATCCTTGTTGCAGGGTTCAGGCAAAGTCAACTTTATTATCATCTCACTATATACAAGTACACAGAGACGAGATTGCTAAGATTCGGGATTCACCGTGTGCAAAAAGACACAATGCAAATGGAATAACACTCATGGCACCGGCCCATAATATAATGCAGGTCAAGACAAACTAGACAAACCAGGCTGACAAGTAGCAGCAATATGACAATATATCAGTATATGGATGTATTTAGTATAAATGGATGTACCAAGCCAATCACAAGGCTTTGTAGAGGATTCCTAGAAAGACACGATAATGAAATTTGAAAACGCAAGAGCAATTTCAATACCACAAAGGGCATGTTAATACGAAGGCATGGACTACAAAACTGACCTAAATATATCAAACCTGTATATAAAATAATCCCTGTATGCTTCTGGCATTGTGTTTTTGTTTAGATTGTGAATGGTACAGGAAATATAGTTAGACATAGGGCTGCACGATTTGGGGAAAAAGACATATTGCGATTATTGAGATCAATATTGCGATATGCGATTGCGATATGATAAAGGACACTTGCTTGTATATCAATGAAAAGTCGCATACAAATTACTAACAGTGAAATGTTTAATTTCAAAGTGAAACATACGTACAAACTACTTATAACAATGCCCAGTGCTTTCATACAATATTCTACAAAATTAAATAAATCACAAAAAACTCTGCATTAAACTCTACATTACTGTCGAACGACAAACCCTGGTAAGGCTAAACTACTGTTTTGATTATATTTGGCCATTATAAAATCCCGTATTATACTTCTTATTTTTAACCAAAAGTTGTTTGTAGGCTGACTTGAACACAGGGATGCATAGCTTTGCTAGCTTAGCTAAGGTTAAGATTTGTAAACTGAGGTGACTTTCTTTAGGAAACCTTCAAAGTTTGAGAAAAGTTAACTAAACAGCTAAGAACAGTCTAAATAGTTAATGCCTACATTTAGCCAAAACGTTGTTTGGAGGCTGACTTGAACACAGGAATGCATAGCTTCGCTAGCTTAGTCTAGCTTAGCTAAGGTTAAGACTTATAAAACGGGATTTTATAATGGCCAAATATATTCAAAACAATTGTCCAGCCTTACCTATGAAATGTAATCCCCCGGGATCTGGTTTGGAGCGTACAGCGGTTTGTACAGCCCCGAGCAGCACAAGAGTGAGGTATTTTTATGCACTTCTCTTCATAGCAGAGCCTATCGCAATATGGCGGCGACGTTGGCGTACGATGCAGCTCGTCATGCGGCGTCTACCCATATGTCTATGCGAGTAACGAATCTGAGTCATGTCACAACCGAACCGAAAGTCATGTGACCAAACACGTCATATTCGAAGTGAGACTTCAGTCAGCTCGCAAACTTTGAGAGAATGAGTGATATGTTGCCGATTCAATCCATTTAAATCGCAGGTTTTTGCATTCATGTAATCGCGCAGACTGACATCGCGATTACGATTGCAATTAGATTAATCGTGCAGCACTAGTTAGACCTGTCAGTTCTGTTTGAAATTGTGATTTGTAGTTGTTGACTTAGCTAGTTGAATAGCTAGAATTGGCCCCATAATCAGAAGGTTGTGGGTTCGAATACAGATCCGCCAAGGTGCCACTGAGGTGCCACTGAGCAAAAGTATCATCCCCACACACTGCTCCCCAGGCGCCTGTCATGGCTGCCCACTGCTCACCATGCGTGATGGTTAAAAGCAGAGGACACATTTTGTTGTGTCACTGTGTGCTGTGCTGTGTATCACAATGACAATCACTTCACTTTCACTTTATAAATGCGACCAGAAGTATAGCCCCTACTGGTTCGCTGCAGTATTACATGTTGGCCCCATTTTTCCCATTTAAACTGTCTTTTCAATTTCTTCTTACAATAATAGTTTGTTGCAGGGCTGCACCTGCATGATCTCTGTATGAATTATATAAAAATAAATGTGATAAACACTATCACTGTGCACCACAGTCATGATCCCACCACATAATAACTATAACTCATTGTTTCAATTAAAAAACTGAAAAGAAGGTCTATCTGACATTTCTCCAGCATATCGCCTTTCTCACAGTAAGATGATATGGTTGAATTAAATATATATAATTACCATATAAATCACACTATAATCACTCTATCTTGGTCTATTTAATTCTATTGGTCACGCATCAATACATCACAATGCGCAGATGAAATAATTCAGCAATATTAAACTTTGACCAATGTGTCTGAAAAGTCAGCACCACAGACAGCTCCGCTGAAACTCACTCACCCACTTTCCAAAACCACTGTGTGCGACTCAGGGTTGTGGTACTCAGCCATTCTGGACACTGGGCACAGAAACAAACACACAAAACCTATGACACTAAAGGAATCAAGCATGGAGTTTGTTACAGCGTCAAATCAAATATCCAGCAGATCACGATACAGCCCCAAGGGTATCAGAGTACATCAGAGGAATCCACATGGAAAATCAATACTACACGACAGAGGAAACAGAGTTCATGACCTGGGCCAATCTCAAGGCTTTGTACAGGATTCCTAGAAAGACATGATAATGAAATTTGAAAATGCAAGAGCAATTACAATACCCCAAAGGGCATGGACTTCAAAACTGGCCCAGAAATAACAAATCTGTACATAAAACAATCTCCGGCATTACGTTTTTTGTTTAAATTGTGAATGATACAGGGAAATAGTTAGACATGTCAGTCCTGTTTGAAATTGTGATTTGCAGTTCAAGAAAAGAGAATAGCTAGAACTTGACCAAATCAAGAAAAAATACTCAGGTATCATCTGTTAAAAATTATGGATGCAGTGAAAGAACTACAGTGCCCCTACTGGTTTGCGGCAGTACTACATGTTGGCCCCATTTTTCCCATCTAAACTGTCTTTTCAATTGCTACTTAGAATAGTTGGTTGCAGGGCTGCAGCACCTGCATAATCTCTAATTACACTATTCAGACTCTGTTCTTTGAAATTTTCCACATGCCAGTGTTCTTCGAATCTAATTTCTATATAGCTTGGAAAGTGGTTGAGTTTTTTTGAACAGTTACATCTGAGGGGGAAACAATGAACACAAATAACCAGGCCAACAAGAACTTTAGGGACTGCTGGGGATAAACACAGAAATAGTCCAACTAGAACTCATGGGAAGAGCAGTAGTGTGATGTGCTGGAATGTCTTGGAGTGAATGTGACAGACTGTCCCTCTGCGAGTGGCAAAATGCTGCACACCCCACAGCGGAACTGACTTCAGTTTCTCTGCTGGAAGGAAGTTCCTTCTGTTTTGTAATTCAGGAGGAATGCAATGAATAAGAATTCTCTCTTCTCATTCTCAAGCACTGGGTTGCAGACTTCAACCTGCTGGTAGATAGTAACTCTCCAAAGGAGGAGGACTCTCTGACTTTCGCATACTGTAAAATCCGCAATCCGAAACCACTGTGTGTGACTCAGGGTTGTGAAATAAATCAAAAGAAGTATGCAAATCAACCGTTCGGTCCTTTTTTCCTTCAAACCTTTGCACAGTTTCTTTCTCTAACTCTTCGCATCAGGCTTGATCCTATGCCCTGTCCTCACCTCCATCCTCCATGCCTCCTGCTCCCCGTGTCTGTCTCATTATAAGATATTGTCTGAGTGCAGGAGGTCTGTCTCTGGCTGTTTCCCTTGGCTTTTCTGGAACTTCTCACAATTATCCTGAGCGATAAATCAATACCCCCACAACAGAGACACACTGAGGGGCTGTAGCTGGAAAAGTACTTATTTTTAATTATGGAGCCATAAAAATGCATGTGCAGGCTTTTCTGTGAGCTAAGCGAGTGTACACATGTGCACACATAGGCATGCTGGGATGTTCTAAACACCTCTGGGAACTCCTTCAATGGTTGGAAAACCATTTCAGGTGACGACCTCTTGAAGCTCATCGAGAGAATGCCAAGAGTGTGCAAAGCAGTAATCAGAGCAAAGGGTGAAACTAGAATATAAAACATGTTTTCAGTTATTTCACCTTTTTATTGTTAAGTACATAATTCCACATGTGGTCATTCATAGTTTTGATGCCTTCAGTGAGAATCTACCAATGTAAATGGTCATGAAAATAAAGAAAACACACATAATGAGAAGGTGTGTCCAAACTTTTGGCCTGTACTGTATATACCTGGTACATGTGCACACTTGCATCAACACACAGTATTGTTACCATCATAAACTTTAGGTTGAAACAAGGAAGTAAAGAAACTTGAACTGAGTCTCAGATCTAAGGAACATAAAGAACACTCAATAAACATTTCATTTTTCAAATAGAACATTTCATATCAATGCAGAGACAAATGCATTGCATCTACACACATCATAGCAAAATTACTACATGCTCATGAACAGCTCAAGATGATTTCCAATTGCTAGTCTACGTGTGTGTCTGTGCAGCAGTGTGTGCAAAGCCAAATTAACAACTCTTATTTATAATATGCATCTTCATGTGAGTGGTTACGGGTGTGCATGTGTCTGACATGCATTATTCAATCCCAGCTGTCAAACTCTGATCTAAGTTAAACAAATACATGCATACACACACACACACACACACACACCACATACCTATGACATGGCGTCCAGAGCTCTACATAAATCAGGCAGTTCAATACCTCTGCTAATCTGGAGCTTTCATCTTCTTTTCCCATTCTTCCTGTGAATCTCAGTGAATTAAAGGAATTAGTGAATTGCAACACAATTACTTATTAGCCTACTGGACAAACACATCACAGGCTCAAATGCTTCTAGTTACTATGGTGTTCAGTGGTTCTGAATGCATGTCACATAAATTAAGAAATTGGGAGACATAATGAAAGACAGTGTTGTCAATAGAAGATAGAGTCATCAAATAGAGCATATTACACACTCACACAAATAAAAACCTGTATACTCTAGCACAGAGACAGAAAGACTGTGACTGTCGCAGAAACCCTTCTGCGTCAGGATGGGAGGAGTCAGCAGGAGGAGGGAGAAGAGGGAAAGGTGCTCCATCTATTATGCATAGCATGCAGTCCCCCCATTTCTCTCTTACCCCACAAAAGCGCCCAGCTTCCCCGGGAGGGGATGAAGCAATGCATTTACAAGCCCTCCCCTTTAACACACACACACACGGCACTCTATGACAGCCACATCCATCGCATGCAATGAATAATCAATGAATACCATCTGTTCTCCATACAGCGCTGAGCATTAGTAATCACACACACACGAACACTTACTCTCCCATGCACATTTACACATATGAACATAAAATACAAATGACAGATTAAGGGGAACATGCATATATTCTCACACACACTCAGCAGGTCTCTAATGAATATATGTCATTTGTCTCTAATGTGTTGAGCTCGATGCGTGTGTGTGTTGATCTGTACGCTGGCTTAGCCTGATTTTGTGCTGTTCGGCTTAATCCTTAACTATAGGCTACAGTTTCAGTTAGCCATTTCTAAGGCCCGCTGGGAGCGTTGAAACGCTCTGCCAATGAAAAATCAGAACATTAATGTGGCAGCTGGTATAATATGTGTATTTCTTGGCCAACGTAACAAATATTGCGAAAGCCAAACATTTTAATGTAGTTCAACCCCTTTTTAAAAATTTTTAAAATAAATAGTTATTCTGCCAATGCCTGAAAAATGTGAAAATATTACAATGATGGATTATTTTAAAAAGAATTATTGTCTGTGTGTGTGTGTGTGTGTGTGTGTGTGTGTGTGTGTGTGTGTGTGTGTGCATTGGCAGGGTGAGGAGTGGAGGATGACACAGATCGTGATTTATTTGCTCTACCACCATGGCCACCATGTACTTCAGGTGGCATCAGTGGGTATTGATCAGGACAATAACGTGAATCCTCCATTCCGAACTCAACACCCGTGTCAGCGTCTCTGGCCATGCATTATGTGATCTGCAGAGAGAGAACACCTGGGAGAGAAAAAGAGAGTATTGGTACAACACCCGGGATTGACTTTAAACTGAATTTGCCCTGAGGCCAATGCAGGACACAATCAGCCAGCTGTCACAACGCACCAGACACATACACACACAAAATGGCCTCCTTGCCCTCTATAGAAAGGCTCTCTCCAAACTGTTTCACTCACAAAAGATTTCTGCATGTATTTTCCTCGATTACAGCTTGTGTATCCGTGGACCAGAGTCGTCTGTACCATCTATTTATTACAAGTGACCTCTGACATTTCCCCTCAGAGTTCCGGGTTCACAACAGGCCCCTGTGTGCTGCTCCTCTGTGATCACAGTATCCTGCTAGATAAGGTCTGACCTGTCCCAGAATACAGCAGGGTACTGCCAGGTCCCAGCAGGCTATAGTCGCACCCACACACACACACACACACACACCAACACAAACACTCTGTTAGCTAAAAGAATTACAGTGTAGTGTAGCATGAACACACACATACTTAATTTAGAGTAAGTACTGGCATAATATTACAATAGTTAACATGTAAATACATTTTTTAATGGCACTGTTCAGAAATAACTAGCCAAAGAAGTGTAGCAACATATGTAGTTTCAGAACAGATGGTTTAAAATGTCAGTGTGCAAATCATGCCAAGAAGTATACTGGTCTTAAAACACATCATGCTAATGTTCATTACCTCAGCCTTAATGGGTTTTTGGATTGCCATATGAATTTCTTCAAATAAGCATTAAATCATAACTTTTACTTTTAAATGAGTAAAAGTAAATAAGCACTAAAGTACTTTTTATGTCTTGCTGAGTATATATTTTCTTACAATGATATGCATGGTAAGGTACATCACAGAGAGAGAGAGAGAGAGAGAGAGACACCTGTCGGTGTCCTGCTGGTAATCCTACCTGTTTCTTCCAAGTGCAGACTCCATTCAGGCTTATCCTTTACACGCTGATTCACTTCCTCACACATGCCTTCCCTTTCCACTCCTCCTTCAGCTGTTGTTCCTAGTCACTTTCTTTCCTGCAAAACCGCAGTGTCATTGCTGCATTTGGATGATTGATTGGACACTGAAGATGGATCACATCTTCACATTCTGTAAAACCTTCAAATCCCACTTACTACCATTGTGTCCCTGAGCAAGACACTTAACCCTAAGTTGCTCCAGGGGGACCTTCTCTGTAACTACTGATTGTAAGTTGCTCTGGATAAGGGCTTCTGATAAATGCCTTAAATCTAAATGGACCCACTGTTTCACATTTAATGTGTCATTGTGGTGGGTCCTCTGGATCAGCACTCAGACACACTACTACAACCATGTAAAACTGCCGTAATAAGCGTATAACTACACCCAAGTAAGCTATTGGACTGATTGAACAGTCAGCTGTGATCAACGTAAAATCCGAATTGCATCTTGATGTTTAATCTTTGATTACTCCAATTACTTTACTACAATACAGATTATACAGCCAGAACAGGAAAAATTATTTCTCGTCTGATTTTTTGCTTGCCACTACAATTTGTGGACTTGCTGATTAGGGTTTTCTATCGCAGAACAATGTGACAAAAACTCCATTAAAATGCTACAGAACAAAATAGGATTGACCAGAGTACCAGTAGCAGTTCCATTTTTACAAGCCTTACTGTGTTGTCTCAAACCCCTGACATGCGGACAGAGAAAAAATATTCAGAATGTGGAAATCCTGTGAGATTCAGCATTGCAACTCCCTCAAGCCTTCCCACACCTCATTACAGCACTCTACAGGTGTGTGTGTGTGTGTGTGTACAGTGAGTATCGGCTCTTGACTCTGGTCTTTTCTTTGGTGGACTCAGTTGTAGTGATCATCCGTTTGCTGTCGCGACTCTAATCTGGGCTCCAGTGAAAAAAAAAAAAACTGCATGTCAGCAAAAACTGCGCCGCATTCTCGTAATGAAGCCATTTAACAGTTTCCTCTCATTCTTCCGTCCTGCTTTTCCTCTCTCCTTCTCCCCGTCTCGCTCTCTCAGAGGAGCACCAGAGGGGCACAGTGAGAACATGTCTGTCTGTTAATTAGCTCACAGGTTGAAACCACAGGGCTTGCCAAGAAAAAAAAAAAGAGAGAGAGGGAAAGAGAGGGAGAGAGAGAGAGAGAGAGAGAGAGAGAGACAGGAAGCGAGGGATTCTTCATGGCCCCTCACTCGCAATGGCTGTGCGATTGTGCGCGAGTGGTGGGTGTTAATGAGGGGAGGCGCTGACACACATGCACACACAGCTCTGCAGTCACACACATCTCCAGGGCTTTGTGCTTCCCTGAGCAACTACAGTGTGTTGAAGCGATGGGACTTTATTTGTACCGATGCATAGCTTATGTGTGGTTTAGACTATAAATAGTCCAAACTAGTTAGACAGTGCTAGATTCTGCCTGCACGGACACACACAAACACACACTCGCACACGAATAAAAATGTGTGTGCATATTGTGGGATAACATAACGTGCGGCTGCTATAAATCCATCCAAACTGTCATTACCTCCTCTGACCTGTATGTCTGATGGGGAGAAAAAAAAACGAGGTATGTGTGTGAAAAAAAAGGGTGGTAGTAGCCTAGTGGGTAACACACTCGCCTATGAACCAGAAGACCCAGGTTCAAATCCCACTTACTACCATTGTGTCCCTGAGCAAGACACTTAACCCTAAGTTGCTCCAGGGGGGGGACTGTCCCTGTAACTACTGATTGTAAGTCGCTCTGGATAAGGGTGTCTGATAAATGCTGTAAATGTCAATGTAAATGTAAAAAACGTTTACATTGTTACAAAGCTACACTGCAAAAGTTGACTTGGGAATTGCATAAGTTATTACACACACATTAATACACAATTTCATCGGTTTGTATGCTATATCCGTTGTTGCAGGAGTGTTGAGTGCAAATCTTGGAGGTGGAGCACGCAACTAATAGGCACAATTAAAAATGTATACACTTAATGCATTTTGCGGTGCTTGACTGAAACTGTGTGAACTATTTAAAATGCATGAGGCTGCTGCAATGTCCTGGGGTGGAAGAATAAAGACAAACATTAGCCAATCCTCACATCTAATCGATATCTTTGACAAGGTCACGCTACTATACATATGTTAGACATTGGAACCAACTGAGGCCTATTAATGATCATTTTTAAAATGCTAACCATCATCAAACAAGCTATACACTGCAATTTTACTCTCAGGACAATGGGCAAAAGAGATCTATTGGGAATCTGTGCTCCATTGCTTTACCCGGACCCAGACTGTGCATTTCAACTGAAAATTAATTGAGAGAACTGAGAGAATTTAATTTGGAGAAGAAATTCTATTTTATTTTAAGGGATGAAAAAATGCATTTTAAATTTGATTGAAATTCAGATTCAAATAAATATATTTAGATTAAGTTTGAACAATTCAAATACAGTTTGTGCAATTCAGATTCAAATAAATTTAGTTCACTTCAAATCTCAGCCCATACCCAAGCTCCACAAGCTGCAACATGGCCATTTCCAGCACCGCTGAAGTGCAGAGATTAGAAGGACAGATTGTGGGTGTTGATGTGTAAGGCGTTTACGTAGATAGATGAGAGTTCAGACAGTAAATGCATGTGTGTGTGTGTGTGCAAAGGAGGTTGATTGATGAGAATTTGTGCGGCTGAACTGGGACATTCATATTCATTCTCTCATGTCTTGTTTCCCTGTTGTGTTTGTGTGAATGTCTGTGTGTGTCTGTGTGTGTGTGTGTGTGTGTGTGTGTGTGTGTGTGTGTGTGTGTGTATGATAGTGAGAGAGAGAGAAAAACTCTACATGAAACTCTACAAGAACAGAACTATATTCAGATCAAGAGGAGATGGACGAGAGAGAATAAGGAATTCTTCTCAGAGTGATTAAATAATTTAGAGGCAGCTTCTGAATGCTCATTACTGCCCTGAGAGAGATGTGGGGGTGGGAAGCTATTAGCACAAAATAAGGAGTAAGTAGGATGAGGGTGTGGAAGCTAGATGGCAGGGCAGAAAGATGAAGGAAGAATGAAATTTCCTGTTTCGATTATCAAAGATTAATAACAATGTGCTCTACATGAACATTCTTTCTATCTTTATATTCTTCCATGCCTGCATGTTTTCTCTCCGGTATGGATCTCTAATTCGTTCTGTCTCTCTCTCGGTTCTGCACTGACTCTCTGGCTCTCTGCAGTGTTGTGGGCGTTCAGTTTCAGGGAGCGATCTTTTAAGGGTCTCCTCCCAAGGAGTTCAGTGCTTTGAATTAGAGCAGAGTTAGCAGAGCGCTAACTGCAAGGGCTTCGAATTAGAAGCAAACCAACACACCGGCTCCGCAGCACTAGCTCAGGCCAACAAAGAGCCTTGGCCGCGTGGTGCTGCAGCAATTGTTACACATTTAGTGGGCTTCGCTCCTGCAAGAGCATCAACAAGTTGCATCAGCCACTGAGTGTCTTTTTTTAATGCACTGATGCTCTTGGTGAGAGCAGAGTTAATTGTGGCCTGTTGGAAAAAGCGAGCTATCCAATTGTTGTTCGCCGCCTTAAAAAGACAGATAATTTTATTGCCATTGTTAATACAAAACTTGCTAAGTGGCCAACTTTAGTTTTCCCTAAGAAAAAGGCACAAAAAAAAAAAGAAAGAACTTAAAAAGCTTTCCACTGAGCAAGTGTTTCATGGACCACGAATGGCTGGTTTTCTGTGCTCTGAAAATTTTTGCCACTATAATTCCTGCTTCTGGTCCTGCTGAAAGAGCACAGCTTCATAGTCTAGAATGACACGTCTGAAGTCATTATAAGATTCAGACCTAAAACTCTGAGAGTGATGTTTTAAGAAAGTGAAAGTGAAGAGATTGTCATTGTGAAACACTGCAGCACAGCACACGGTGACACTATGAAATGTGTCCTCTGCTTTTAACCATCACCATTGGTGAGCAGTGGGCAGCCATGACAGGTGCCTGGGGAGCAGCGTGTGGGGACGGGGCTTTTCTCAGTGGTACCTCAGTGGCACCCTGGTGGATCGGGATTCGAACCGGCAACCTTCTGATTACAGGGCCGTAATCCTTAACGGCTAGGCCACCACTGCCCCGGGTGTCGGATGATCCCGGATTCGGGACGACCGATCACTGTTGCACCCTCACCACCTGAGCAATAAAGGATAGAATGGGTGGCAGTAGCCTAGGTTGTGAGACACTTGATTATGAACCAGAAGACCACAAAGTCTTCATAGTCCACAAAGACCTCACTTACTGTCTCTGGGGGGGCTGTTACTACTGATTGTATGCCACCCTTTATAAAGGCGTCTGCTATATGCTGTAAATGTAAGAATTGTTCAAGAAAACAAAACATCTAAAAAACTAAGCATTGCACCATTCCACATTTGACAACTTAACCAGAATTAAAGACAACCCTTAAACCTCATAATAATGAAATTCTTCATAAAATACCTTGCTGTCTCATTAGTGCACAGGGATAGAGCTCCATGACTGACCCAGGCTTCCCCCTCACCATCTCACAGAGAGTTCACCCTGCATCCTCACATCTCAGGTAGAGGAACTGTCTGTGTTCCCTCTCTGGGCTAGCTGCTCTTGCTGATGCGAGTTTGATGGAAATGAGAGCGGTCGGAAGCCATGCTAGAGGAACAGGGAACAGCGTGAACACAGCCAGAACCAGGTGAGACACTGGTGAGAATTAATGAGCTGACAGAAGGGTCCCTTTTCTTTATTCTTTCTGTGTAATGGGGTGTTGCCTGTCTGAAACCAACTGCTAGCCCTGACATAGTTGTTTCTATTTCTCCTTTCCTCCACTCACTCAATTCACAATTAGGAAAGACATTCTGATTCTAGACAATCTTGTCTCTATATACAATCAGTCAAAAATTTGACTTGGCAAGCAAGATAGTAAGAGAATCCAATCCAAGCACTTCCAGAAGAGATAGATCTATATTCTTCATTTACTGATTCAGCTGCTCACATTAGGACATTGGGACTCAAAACTTGGTACTCAGGCTCCCTCTGGATGGCCTGGAGACTGAATCTTTTTTTATATTATCAACTGCTGTCTGTTTAAATGCAGTGTACATACAGTCAGATGTATATGCAGGGTATTGAGGGTGAATGACAGTAAATAATAAAAAATATTCAGGACAAAAACAGAATTGCTTCCTGTGGAAATGGGCCTACTGCTTTTTAATGCCAGTCATAAAATAAATACTAGAGTATCCAAATATTTTTAGAGGTGGAGCTGATCCACTGCTCTATTTAACCACCCAACAATCTAGATGTCTGTCTTCCTTGTACTTTGAGAGATGTTGAAACCAGCTGAGCAGTGCTACAGGATCAAATGGAGTGCGGTGTGATATGTGCAGTGTGGCAGAAGAGTGCTGATTTGTTAATGTCATTGTAAGTAGGCACTTTGAATCTTATCTCGGCAGCTACAGGAAGCCAGTGGAGAGAGCATTACAATGGGGTGTGAACTTCAGTGAAGTAATCAGTTCTAGTTCCCTAGGAACATGTCAGTGGCCGACAGTGGCAGCCCGATAAGCATTCTAAAAAAGGACAAAAATATTACCATAATACAATCTTCATGTGAGCATGTACGGTGTTTTGCGGCATTAACTATTCAAATCAATTAATACGGCCGTGAGATATTCCTGCAAGTATTGTGCTGAAATAAAGGTCACTGTTTTTACGAATGAGGAGGTGCTGGAAATTTGGGTATTTTGTCCTGTTGAATCTTCATCTGATTAAGAGGAACTCTTATGCTCAGACAAGGCAGACAATAGTGATCCAGATTCTTATGAAAGGTGTGAACTTAGATTATAAAGTATTATTATAAAGAATGGTTTACATTGTTCTGTACATTGTTTTTTAGCTATTTGATGTTTTCTCACTTTACTTGATACTCATAACTGTATCTTGATGTTCTTTGTTGGATTCCTCAGTACAGTATACAGTAATGTTTATTTGCAATTAGTTACATCATGGAAATTGCTGGCTACTGAATAGAAACATTTTACTATATTTACATTTATTTTCTACCCCCAACTCTCTGGGATGGGAACTCAATGGGATACTGTAGGATGTTGGCATCCATATGGTGAAAACACCCATACACTGCAGAAAGTGCTACTGTGCCTCACTAGACAATCTAAAAAATGGCACATATGGTGTCCAAAACGCCATCAACGTACCCAAATGGATCGATTGGAGTCTCCATTTGGAAATTTGTCTTCTAATGTTCCCTGTTCTCTTTTATAGCAATATGTTTGATGCAGGTGTATTATTTGGATTTAGTACTATTTGCAACTTGAGGAGTATAGCTTCTACAACCTCTCTCAGATGGTCAAATCACTTTCTTTTTCATTTTCCATCTTATTTTTCTCTGAACCAGTCTATATATATGCTGATTCCTACACTGTGGAGTAATTACAGGAACTTTATGATTTAGAATGAAAAATTATACTAATTGATCATGCGGTTGTGGAGATATTCTGTTTCATTTGGGGTATGTCCATTCAAAAAAGGGGCCCAAGGCTGGTCTGATACAGCAACTGCAGATGTAATTTCTGTAGCACATCATTCAGACAGAAGCAACAGTTAAGCAAATAAATGTATATATTAATGCAAAAATCTGAAATGGGCTCCCTTTGTCAGGATTGACTGCAGCTGGGCTTATCACCGGTGGCCAATCCTGAAGGCGCATAAAGACCGGACATTTCCACCCCTTCGGAAGGGACGGCATTTTCGTGAACTCTGGGTACGAACTTGACCTGTTTATGTTTCACGTGTATTTTTGAGTTCTGGCAATCGCCACACGCCTGCGGTTTGTTTTAGTTGTCCCCCTTATTTCCCGTTCTTGGCCACTGCACCATTGTTTATTTGTATTTGTTTATTGTTTATTTTATAATAAAAACCCGTCCCAGCATGTCACACCTTCCCCCGTAAGTCCGTAGTCGTGACACCCTTTTCTTCAAGCTTTCCCATAATATGAAACATATAATGCTGAGAACACAGCAGATGGCACTATAAAAGAAAATCATAAATATTTAATACAACCACCTCTTCATTGCATTCCGGCACTGTTTGCTTTATACTTTCGGCTCACGTACACCCAGTGTACACCCAGACACTCTAATGTGGAACATCTTAGAAAATGGCTTTATATAAAATGAGCCATAACATTGTTTTACATAATTAGGAAACAACTAACACTTCCTGTTTGTGGCAAACATTATTATATTTTTAATGGAAAAGTGCAATGCAAGCTTTGAATTGCTTTATGAGCATCTTTTAGGCCCCGCCTGATTATAAGATAAGGGATGGACAGAGGGGGGTTCACAGAAAACATTTTGCAGCTACAGAGCAGAGGCAAAAATGGTTCAGGAACAGGGCAGGGTTTAGGCGGAAGCACTTTAGCTGAAGGGTTTAAGGTTTGATGGTGGGATCTCGTTTGGGATTTGGATGTGATTTGATGCATTCAGCCACTTGGCTTATTGGTAAGGATGATCACATGACCAGTGCAGAGAAGCCCCACTCTGCTAAAGAGATGGCCATTAGGAACACTTAGGAGAGCAGTAGACCCATTAATGGACAGAAAAAGATGAAAACCCACTTTTAAAACTCCTTCCGTTTTCCGTTTCACTTCCTTACCCCATTGCTCAAAATACCTCTTAGCTAATGAACAGTGTTTTTTTTTTTTTTTACAATTTTTTCAGAAGTTAAGTCTAGACTTCATTTTATTGTCATAGCGCTTAGTTCTAGCTATCTACAGTTTTACTTTACAAAAGACTTAAATTAAAAGGTATACAATGAATACTATGTTGTCACAGTAATTGGAAGTGTGTGTTTGTGTGTGGGCATATTGTCATGTGCTGGACATGGCGAGAAAGGAGGACGCATACTCACAATGTCACAAGACCGGGGTTTATTACATGATCACACGACAGGGGAAACATCACAAACAATGACCCGACAGAGGACAGAAAAGAAAAGTGCAGCTTTATACAGGCAAAACAATCTGGAAACATAATAGAACAAGACCAACACAAAGGCTAGTGGGTAACACACTCACCTACCATTGTGTCCCTGAGCAAGACACTTAACCCTTAGTCCCTGTCCCTGTAACTACTGATTGAAAGTTGCTCTGGATAAGGGCGTCTGATAAACGCTGTAAATGTAAATGTAAAATTTGATTTGGACTAGACCTTTCTGGACCGAATCCTGATTCAAATGATTATTTATTAATGTAGTCGCATTACCTTAAAAACTTCAAATTGACCAGTGGTGAGTCCTGTTCTTGGTTTTCTTAATAGATTCAGATTTTTAAGTCTTCTTTTTCATGGTCAAATCTGGTCAGAATTGCTTCACCACAAGAAAATGAAAGTTTTTGAGTGGCCCAGCCAGAGCCCAGACCTAAATCCAATAAAACTCTGTGGAGTGTCCAGAAGAGATGCCCTCGCACTCTGACAGATTTGTAGGCTTTTAAAGTATGTGATGTTCCTGTCTAGGGGGTGAGAACTTGAACAATAAAGGAGAAGCGGGAGGTGATTGGGATAAACACACAATCCAATCCAAAGTGCAGTCAAGGTGTATTTATTCACAGTGCACTACATGTGACAATCAAGCCAACAAGTGCTACATACGACACCACAAAACCCTCAACCACACACAAAAAAATCCTACATAACGAGCCATCGGCCCTAAGGTAGTGGTCGAACCCTGGAATAAAGCCAGGCAAACAAACAGAGGGAACACATGCACACAAACAAGGTCAAACCTGGGAGTGAGGGCTAACAGACACATGGTAATGGCAAGAACCAACACCGTACCAAACAGAATCTCTTTTTCTCCACAGCAACTCGCCACTCCTTCCTCCTCAGCGAGCTCTAGGTCAATGTCTCTCAGGTTGAGGCCTCCTTAAATACCCCCCCCCGGTGACGAATCACAATGCGGTGGGTGGAGCCCTCCTCCCCTCCAGCAGGTTAAATCACAAGCACACACACACACACACAGACACCGACAGAACAGAACACATAAATAAAACAAAATATTATGGCCCTTACAATGCCCTGCGGTAAATGTTGCCGAGTCAGGAAATAACATGCTTGTAGACTCCAACCCAAGATGACTGAATGTTGTAACTAAATCAAAAGCTGCTTCAACAAAGTATTGGTTTAAGGGTGTGCACAGTTATGCAGGTAGCTTACTGAAGCTAGCTTTGTTTCCCTCACAGATCTTTTTTTTCAATTGAATTGTGCAGTTTAAAGGTTTTGACACCAGAAACACTTTTTAGACAGGGCATTTTAGACAGGGCGTGTACACTTTTTATATCTACTGTAGATCTTCGCAGATGGCCCTGTTGCCTGTTGGTTTCAGGGCTGGTTCCAGCAGCAGAGTGTCTTCTCTATTATTCATCAGCGCGGAGCCCAGGAGACACAACTCCCGAAATGGATTTCTCTCCTCTCCATTTGACTGCCTCTCTCACTCCATCACACTCTCTCAGTACCTGACTGTAGGGAAGTCTCTCCAGCTGCTCACAAATTAGTTTTTAATTATTAATATTTCCCATGGTTTGAAATAGTTCACCAATCTCTCTCTCTGTCCCACAAACACACACACATACGCAAACCCAAAGCGTTGCTGTGACAGGTCCCTTAGGCTTGATTTAATTGAAACAAAGACTGCTGGAGAATTTCCATCTTTCTTTTTCTTTCTTTAGTTTGCTTACCTCTCTCTATTTATCTTATACTTTTCTGTCCCTTGCAATCTTTCTCATTTGTATCCCTTTTTTCTTTCTCTCTCTCTACACCTATATACATTTACGTGATATATCTACCAAAGCTTTGGTGTACCATTGAGTCTAGCAGTTTAGTGCTATTCAGACATCTGTGTAGTAAAGAAATCTAAGCATCATTACAAAGCCCATATGTATACGAACCATCCAAAACTTTAGCCTGTCCTTGCAATTGGCATGGATCTGAGAGGCTTCTCTTGCTTGAGTCTGTACCCTGAAGAAAGACTTGGCAACATTGATAACCATTGCACCATGTTAGCAGTTTCAGTTAAATGAATATCAAATGAAAAATTGAATCGTTTGGTGTTCCATGAGGCAATATAGGCTTCAGACCTTCAATTTCTACTGCACAGGCAAGGTAGCTCTGTTAAACTGTAAATCGTGAGTTATTCATGGCTGTAATCCAAGTAGTTTCTACTTTAATCCTCATAGTGACAGAACAATGATGAGGATCCATCTATGTAACTGATCCAAGGAGCTGTTTGTTGAAACTGTGTAGCAGAGTTGCCACTTCAGATGTCAGATGAATTCCTAATTTTCTATGCATAATATACTCAGGAGCATATTCTCTGATATGGATAACATCTAATCCCTTAAATGTACCGTAAAAAAATGTTAAATAAAGGTTTCCTGTGAAAATGTCGGTGTTTTTTGAAAGTTAATAATTCTGAAATGCCTAGGATGGGTTGTGACCCATCCCAAGACACTGAACGCAGGGCGGGGCACTCACCCAGGGCGGGGCGCCAGCCCGCCACAGAGCACATATCAAGTAAAATGAGTGACCTCCACAGTGTCAGAATTAATATCTGCATGCTATGCACAGTGTGCTTGTCTTTTTGTCTTCACTTCCACTAGAGTAAACCTGTGGATTTGTTTAAGCATATTTTTCTGTGATGGTTTTGTGGGAGTTAAAACATAGAGAAAATGACTACATGTATAACTGTGTGTAAGAGGGAGAGAAATAGAGCAAGCAAAAAGAATACACAATGTGTGTGTGTGTGTGTGTGTGTGTGTGTGTGTGTGTGTGTGTGTGTGTGTGTGTGTTTTCACAGCAAACTGACACCTAAACTGGCAGTAATTGGCATGTGTGCTGACAGCTCTCTGCTTCCATTTTTAATGACACAGCACATGGCCACACACACACACACGTAGCTTTCTTGCTCTTTTCCTGAATGAAAAAGGGCAAGAAGAATGCAAAACTACAACTCTGCATCACTTTACACAGTCCTCTTCACAACCAATATACAGATTAATTTGTTACTCAAAAGAAGCAAAAGAGAACAGAGTATTATTCACTCAGATTAACCACTATTAACACATACACACACATTTATACATTTTATGCACATCAGGGGTGATAAATATGTGCTTTGTTTGTTATTTTGTGTCTGATGTGTAACTACCACTGTGTAAGATGTTTCTGAGCCAAAAACCATTTAAACCTAAACATATATGCTAAATTAAAATTAAATTATTAAAATAAAAATGTTCTTTGGTAAATAAGACTTTAAATGTCTTTGCCTCTCAACTCCAGTCACACCTCAATAACTATAATTTGTATGAATGATTTGATGCAAATCACCACCTCTGAATTATGCCCCCACCATAGCACACAAACAGCTTTGTTAAAATATCTTAGAAAAGGTGAATGTAGATACACGTGTGTACATGGGATATATAAATGTTTTTTAAGTGATGCTGTGACCTTGTTTTCCTGAAGTAATGTGACCCAGACACATTACTTTACCTTCTGCTAATGGTATCTCCCAGGTTGTACTCATCGTATTCAATTTAAATCCCACTCTGTTTCCTGTTTCTGCATGTGTGCCCCAGGGTTCAGTATTAGGACCTCTTTTATTCATTGTTTATATTCTCCCTCTTGGCCATATATATTCAGAAAATGTAATATAATTTTTCAGTGTTACAGTGATGACACACCACTCTACATTTCCTCCAAACTTAATTTCTCGCTTTCAGTGTCTCCCCCTCCTGTCTCAAAGCCTGTGCTGAACAGCTGGCTCACAATTTCCCCCACATCTTTAACAGATCCCTGGAGCTGTGTGAAGCTCCCACCTGCTTCAAACGCTCCACCATTATTCCGGTCCCCAAGAAACCCACCATCACTGGTCTGAATGACTACAGACCTGAAATCCTTTGAACGCCTGGTTTTAACCCATCTGAATAACATGCCATTTGCCTACCGGCCAAACAGGTTGGTGGATGATGTAGTGAATATGGGTCTTCATTACATCCTGCAACATCTCGACCACCCGGGAACCTACGCCAGGGTTAGGGTTTTTTGTGGACTTCAGCTTGGTGTTCAACACCATTGTGCCTGAACTCCTCACCTCCAAACTCTCCCAGCTCAGCGTGTCACCTGCTACCTGCCAGTGGATCACCAGCTTCCTGACAGACAGGAAGCAGCAAGTGAGGCTGGGGGAGATCACTTCTGGAACACGGTCCCTCAGTACTGGTGCCCCTCAAGGATGTGTCCTCTCCCTACTGCTCTCTTCCCTGTACACCAACGACTGCACCTCCAGGAACTCAACTGTTAAGCTCCTGAAGTTTTGCAGACAACACCACTGTCATTGGGCTCATTCAGGATGGTAATGAGTCTGCATACTGACAGGAAGTTGAGCGGCTGGTACTCTGGTGCAGTCAGCACAACCTGGAGCTGAACACGCTCAAGACTGTAGAGATGACAGTGGACTTCAGGAGACATCCCTCAACATTGCTCCCCCTCACCATATCAGACAACCCGGTGTCTATTGTGGAGACCTTCAAGTTCCTGGGCACCACCATTTCCCAGGACCTGAAGTGGGAGACCAACATCTCCTCCATCCAGAATCCTCAAAAAGACCCAGCAGAGGATGTACTTCCTGAGGCAACTGGGGAAGTACAGTCTTCCACAGGAGCTGCTGATCCAGTTCTACACTGCGGTCATTGAGTCTGTCCTGTGCTCCTCCATCACCGCCTGGTATGGAGCAGCCACTAAAAGAGACAGGATCAGACTGCAGCAGACTGTACGAACAGCAGAACGGATCACCGGTGCCCCCCTGCCCTCCTTCCAGGACCTGTACCTCTCATGATCCAGGAAAAGGGCAGGGAAAATCATATCAGATCCATCACACCCTGGACACAGACCTTTTGACCTGCTGCCCTCTGGCAGATGTTATAGAAGCCTGCAGACCAGGACCACCCGACAAAGGAACAGCTTCGTCCCCCTCACCATCTCCCTCCTAAATCACCTTCAACATGGCACACTGTATGTAGGATTTAGATTTTTGCCGATTAATTTACAGACCTATGTACATTCTTACATATATTTATTTATACTCAGTAGATATAGTTATTTATAAACAGTATAAACAAATTCCAAAACTTGTATAATAACACGTACACACATCCTTGCACATTGTGGTTGTTTTCTTCTACTCTGTACTTGAGAGACACCATCTACCGGAATAAAATTCTTTGTATGTGCTTGCACTTACTTGGCCAATAAATACGATTCTGATTCTGATTCACCTACCCCCCTTTCAGACTGTCTCATGGAGATTGCACCATGGTTCTCCTCTAATTTTCTCAAATTAAAAAGTAATAAAACCGATGCTTTACTTGTTGGTACAGCCTCCACTTTATCCAAATCTCATAGTTTTACCATTAATATTGATCATTCTCCCATCCGTCCTTCCCCTCATGTAAAAAGTCTGGGTGTCATATTTGATAGCTGCCATTCTTGTCCATAGCCTTATCACCTTCTGCATTGAGTATTGCAATACTCTTCTTTTTGGTCTTCCCAATAAGTCTCTCCATAAACTCCAACTTCTTCAGAATTCTGCTGCTCGGGTCATAACTCCCTCAAGACAACACATTGCCCCAGTTCTCCAACAGCTTCATTGGTTGCCAATAGAAGCTAGGATAAATTTTAAAAAATTAATACTCACCTTAATGTGTAGCCATAACTTTGCCCCTCCTGCTTCATATTACCACTCCGTCCAGCTCTCTCTGAACATCTTCTGCCACTCATCTTATTGGAAATGTTAAGGAGCTGTTTGAGTCGCAGTATCCATTATCTGATGACAGGTAGTGATCTGATTTGTTAGTTCTGAGCTTTTTCCAGCTGAACTGTCAGAGGCCAAAACAACATGGTATCCAACTGTGAATTGGACAGATACATTTTGTATGTGCTCATTTGAATATTTTGCAAAGGGAATGAATGATATCCCCAGTTGTTCCTGTGTTGCTGAAAAGCAGATGCTGGCACTTCTGGATACTGAGAGTCTTTTTAAAATATTGCGTGTGAGCAGGTGTTTGCTCACGAATGTTCACGTTTGCATGAAGGACAGAATCAGGGAAGGGACAAGATGAAAGGATGAGTAGATAGATGAGGAGACAGATAAGGACAGTTTTACTTAGCTGAGGAGAAATATAGCCGAGTCGAGTTGACTAATGCCAATCAATGACTGAGCGGCTGGCAGTGGCCCTCTTGCCAATTTATGTTGCGGAGTCCCATGACAGCAAACCGGGTTTGTTGACAATGAGTCCCCCATTGAAGCATGATCCCTGATCACCAGGACATATGAGGGCAATGTTGTACTTACCAGGAATGTCCTAAGACGAGGGATGAGGTGGCAATGTTGGTGATCAGAAAATGGATCAGAAAATGTGCAGTCTGGAGCGTGATGAATCTTGAGATTGGATTAAGATTAAAGATTTTAGTGTCATGGCACAGTCATGGTGTGTCCACCACCCCTCAGTGAAAAATACCATCCCCAATATATAAGAAATAAAAGAAATATATAGAAAATAAAAGCAGTGCAAGTGTGTAGAATACAGCCAGTCATCAGTGGAGGTTCTTCCTGCATCTGGGGTGCCAGGCCCTCATAAAAAAAGTATGAGCAAGGTGGGGTCACCCAAGGTCAACTTTGCAGCAAGGGTCCTGAACTCTGTGGTGTAAACAGGAGGACACGCGAAGTTGAAGTTGAACTTTATTGTCATTTCAGCTATATACGTGTTTGACAGTGCATATTGAGACGAAATAATGTTTCTTCGGGACCTGGCGCTACATGTAACATTTGAACAAGTGACATACTGACATAAAGTGCACCTGTGCGACACAGACAAACTGGGCTTTATGTACGCTATTTATGAACGCCCAGGTTGTAGAAAGCAAGAAAGCACCGAAAGTGAGAGAGTAGCTGCCCACTCTGCTGCCTGTCCTGTGAGCAGTGTGATTGGGTCACGTTGAGGGCTTGAAAATGAGCGTCAGGGTGGAGAGCAGACGTCACACTTCCATCGCTCTGGGGTTCTGCAAAGAAAAAAAAAAGGGTGGTTGCAGGCAGTGCTCCGCGAGCACGGCACCCAGCAGTAAAGTCATGTACACTCTGCCGCAGGCATCGTACTTCCTGCGACAGGGGGTTGATGATTGCAGCCTGCCGAGATACTGTGTCTCATAGTTTACGCTTGTGGGCTCAGTCATCCTGATATGGGCAGAGCCAAAGCAGAACACAAAGGGGGAACCAGGGTGGTAGTGGCCTAGTGGGTAACACACTCGCCTGTCAACCAGAAGACCCAGGTTCAAATCCCACTTACTACCATTGTGTCCCTGAGCAAGACACTTAACCCTAAGTGTCTCCAGGGGGACTGTCCCTGTAACTACTGATTGTAAGTCGCTCTGGAGAAAGGCATCTGATAAATGCTGTAAATGTAAATGTAAACCCAACTGCAGAGATACACAACCAAGAAGGTGAGTTTTGCTTTTAATCTGCAAACTTGAACACTGAAACCCCCACCAGTGTTTGCATTCACAAGAGCGAACAGTACACTAGAGAGGAGAATAGCCAGAATAATTTGAACTTACTTTGTATGATTCGGATCAAGTTAAAGACAAGCAGAAGTCAACGACTGAGCACAGAGCTGTGAGCAGGAATTGTAAGGGAATTACCTGTCACCGTCCCGTGACAATGTTGCTTGACAAATAAAAAAAAAAATATTGCCATCTTTAAAGGGCCATTGCATATAGTGAAAGATCTACAGTTATGTAGAACAGTGATACATGTCCACCAACAGGTGACACTATAGTAAGCACATTTACATTTTGGCTCATATACACAGGCACAGTCTGTGCAGGATGGAATATGTGTATCCTGCCTTGCACAGCAGGAGCAGACAAGTACTGGTGCACAGAAGGCTTGCAGCTGTCCATCATAAATGGCCACAGGACTACATAAAACTACTTACACCATCTCCAGTGAATCCAGCTTTTTTAAGTGAAACATTATGTTGTTTTCTTGGCATCTTATCAGCTCAGAAGACTAGACTGAATCACCAGAATAAAAACTGTAATTGAATTCATGTCCTTCTGTCACAACAAACACTGGTGAGCAGAGGATAGGAAATGGATAAGTCAGAGATGATTAAAAAAATCTGAAAGATGATGAGATTACTGTTAGTCTTTCTCTCTGTCTCTGTCTGGGTCACATTACTTCAGGGAAACAAGGCCACAGAATCACTTAAAGAACATTCAGTAACATATCCCATGTACACACATGTATCTACATTCACCTTATATAAAACTACTTTATATGGGCAGCTCAAGGGAGCGATGTGCAGTATTTGTGTGTGTGTGTGTGTGTGTGTGTGGTATCAGTCAGCTGGTGTGTGGGGAAATGCAGATTGGATGTGGGGAGGAAATGGCAGAGACCAAGGCCTGGAGATTTACCAACTGCAGACTAGGAGTGTGTGTGCAGGCGTGTGTGTGTGTGTGTGTGTGTGTGTGAGAGAGAGAGAGAGAGATCTCGCAGAATTAACAGAAGAATAAAGTGGATGATAGGGAGAATTTTGGATGGAAGAATATTGTGTGCTGGGTCCTTATCACCCACAGGTGATGCCTGTAAGATAGGGACCATTAGGATGCTTTAAATGTTAGTCTCTCGTGTGAAAGTGAAAGTGAAGTGATTGTCATTGTGAAACACTGCAACACAGCACACGGTGACACAATGAAATGTGTCCTCTGCTTTTAACCATCACCCTTGGTGAGCAGTGGGCAGCCATGACAGGCGCCCAGGGAGCAGTGTGTGGGGACGGTGCTTTGCTCACGACTTACAATCAGTAGTTACAGGGACAGTCCCCCTCTGGAGCAATTTAGGGTTAAGGGTCTTGCTCAGGGACACAACGGTAGTAAGTGGGATTTGAACCCGAGTCTTCTGGATCATAGGCGAGTGTGTTACCCATTTTCATTTTTCTCTTAAGTGATACCTCTTCTGGATATGGAAAACCGAATACTGAATTGCTGAAATATTTATTACACAACCATGTGTGTTGATGTATTTGTGATTGCCTATATTGATTGTGTGTGACTGAGCTGATTATTGCCATGTAGGATTTTAAAATCAGGTTGACGGAGGGAGAGGGAGTATTCAAATGCTCAAATGATTGCATTTGCTGGTGTATTTGTTTGTTTTTCAATTGTCTTGACTATAAAATCACACAGGCAGAGGCGGTGAAAACCAATCCTGAAAATATTCAAATGTGCCCAGAAGGTGAAGATGAATGTGAAGATGACAACACAGAGAAGGAGGCAGAGCAAGAAAGTAGGAGTGATAAGGGGAGCACAAAAGAGGGGGAAAAGTTCAGGGCAGGGCCGAGGGAATGGGGTCTCTTAAAAATTCACAAGAGAAATAAATCAGGAAAATGACACATCTGCCATGACTAGGGGTTCAAAACACGCTGGGGGGCTGGGATACTGAGTATACACATACACGGTTTGCTCTCTTTGGCTTGGTGTGTGTGAGTTTGTGTGCAGGATAGTCTCGTAAGGTATAGTCAGATATTTGGATCATATTTTTTTTACTGCTGAGGAGTGGTATTTCTTCTTCATGTATTTTCCTCTTCCTGGGTTCCATCCCCAAACCTCATTATTATGGCAGGGCACGATTATACACACAAGCATCTCAATTTCGGGTGGACTGAAGAGACTGGATGAAAAAGTGGACACCACTTACATTCCAGATGGCAGCATTTGGACTGTGTGTATAGTCATATTGTACTGTGCAACCGTACAGGTCCAACTCTCTGTAGGCAGGTGGGTTTTTGGATTTTTGTTCATGGTCTGTGATGCCAAATAAATACGATTTTCTTATTGCTGAATTTCCGAGAACTTTTAATCACAGTGGGGATAACAAACATAATCATGGTAATCCAAGTCAACATGAAAAGCATGGACTTCATATTTTGTGTGTGTGTTCCTCTTTTGGACTGGTGTCAAGCTCATTTTGGTACAAGTGTCTCTAGCCTAAGCTGAGTGGAACGAGGATGAGTATGCAGACAGCAGGACTCGTGACTGTACTGAAGCATTTGTTTGTGATGATTCCGCCTGTCTGCCACATTTAGAAGTGGTGGTAGAGGCTGAGCTCCACTGCACATCATGTGCTTCTGTGTATGGTGTGAAGATGTGGAGAGCTGCTCATGTCCTGAGCCTTTTTATCACAAATGCAGGATTCCAAGTATGTATGTTATGTGTTGCATTTCCAAGGAGTGTTTAAAGAAATCACATGACGAATAGTTACTTATGTCTTTTTAATACATTAATTACACAGTTACCATTGGTCCTCACTGTCTGTGTGGCTGTGTGTGTTGGGTTGGTTGCTCTGAAAACCACTTTATCTACTCTGCTTTAGGTACTAATCTGCTCCACTGTATTTATAATACTAATATTATGATATTAAAAACGAATTATTAACATTATTGACATTGTTGCTATATACTTACATATCCATTTACTATGACGTATGTTTATGTACTAATCTGTTCCACTGTATTTATAATACTTATATTTTATATTAAAAATTAATGATTAACATTAATGACATTGTTGCTATATACTTACAAAACCCTTTACTATCACTTATATTTAGGTACTAATCTGCTCCATTGTATTTATAATACTACTTACATATCCCTTTACTACCACTTGTGTTTATGTATAAAGTGTATTAAGATTCAGATGAAGCTCTTTCCAGCTCCAATTTTTTCAGCTGTATCAGCATTTCAGTGCCATGGATAGTGATTAGCATGTTCCAGCAAGAAGTGCAACACCGATCACTTCTGGTTTCCAGCCCTGCAGACAGCACCAACGCTGTTCTGCATTTCAATGCCACAGACACGCGCTACACTTCAGCACTGTGTCATTTTGCATAACGCGTTTCAGCTCAGCAGACAGCACTACTCCATGATTGCTGCAGTAGCCCTGAAATCTGCCGTAAATGTCTGTTGTTAACGAGTCTTTGTGAGTTCGGATGCCTGAACCCGCTTGGCATTTCCTGTGGAGCTTTAATGACCCAAGGGCAGCAGCAGCAGGTCAGTTCTCACTGGAAACACAAAGGACCACCATAAAAAAAAAGTCAGTATTAAAGCAGGATAAGATGGACAGACTGACGGAATATTTTCCGATAAAAAGGCTTTTTTATTCAAATTTTTATTCCTTTCAAATGGATTGCTACAATTTTGTGAATACACAAAGTATTACAGCAAGTATAAATTTGATCAATGTGGAATGTTTAGATGTCAAGAATTATCCCCAGAGCATTAAAATGTGCTGAGGCATTTGATTACAAATTAGATTCTTAACTCATTTCATTAAAACAGTCTTAAAATGGTGTGCTGGGCTGCTGCTATAAAATGGCCACCAGCTCTGTCTGGTTCTTTGCAGGAAGGACATTTCACATTCTCACTGAAACAGTTGGTAACTCGGCAATATCTTGGTGTTTCTCTTAATGTCTTCTTTTTTAAGAGTGCACTGTAGTGCTGTTTCAGAATAAACTGTTTACTAGATGTCACAAAAGAAACCACCATCGTTTCCAAACCAAGGAAATGCATAATTAATGGAATGAAATTGAGAATTAGTACAAACAGTGTAACAGAGGGAGGTCAGCGAAAGGATGCAAAGGAACACTAGCGGCTGTAGCAAAGTTTCCTGAATTCTGGGCGTTCTGATCAGCCGTCCCACACGTCCGCTCTTCAGAGAAAACACCGTCACAGGCGCCTCTGCAAGAGAAAACAAGAGACTGCGGCACCACCGCTGCTCAGTAATAAACCCCAACAATTCATTTGACAAAGAGGTGTATAATGATCCCAGACACATTTAGAACAGCACACCAGGGCACAGATGAGAACAAAAGAAAAGTCATGCAATTTACCACTCTGAACAAATAAATAATCCGCAGGAAAAGAACACCGGGAAGTGGGAAACAAAGCAATTTAGCAGGCAGTATTGCTCAATTATACTGTGGTATCACTACTTAATCACAGGACATGCACTAGTAAAAATGCATTAAAATTAGATATGCTGTGTCCTGGATCAGTCGCCAGTGTTCTGCTGTAATCGGCACCTCCATCCTGGGAAGAAATATACGTTCGTTGCAAATGCACCTTGTTTATGCTGATTACAGTCTTAGAGTAGAATTTCGTACATGGGCAGTTTAGGCAAGCCAAAAGAACAGTCTGTGTTGCAGACTGTTTCATGAGTCCTTCACAGGGCATGAATCTCTGTTGAACTTTTTCCTTTTTTTTTTAGCTGTGTTCAAAAGACTTATTGATACACTGCCCACTATTCACTAGGAATGATGGGTTAAATACAGGGGACACATGTCATTCTGCGCATCGTCTGCTGCACTTGATGTGTATCACAATGACAAAAACAATCACTTTCACTTACATGACAATTGTCATAAAAAATAAAATGCACACCTGATTTTGCTTAAAGGTTCAAGTCTAGAAAATATGTTTATGGTTGAAGCTAAAGGGTTTAAAGGGCTTGACATTTATGATTTGTTGCTATGATATTTCTGAGCCACTGACAGATCTAGGATCTGTCATCGACATTCCTGTTAATCCATGTGGAGAACACCCCCAGACACAGAGTGCATACTTCAAACTAAAATGTATGCTTAAACCTGTAGGTACAATTGATTTAAGACTGTGATGAGCTATGGATGTAGCTACAAGCAGAATAATTGCAGCAAGTAGAGTTTCATTTCTTATTACACAAACTCTCTCTCTTTCACTCAGACACACACACACACACAAACACAGACAATTCAATGGTGAATTTTCATTAGTTCCTGACAGCCAAATGTATTGGCACTATTAGTAAAGACTAACAGAGCAAAAACACAAACACGGAGATAAGCACATCACCAAAACACTGACATGCAAGAATGGCAGCAAATCACATTGTAATACTATTTGTCTGCAACAGAATGAAAAGCACTGGCGAGGTGTGGGAAAGGAAGGAGAAAGGAAAGAAAGAAAGTGAAGTGATTGTCACTTGTGATACACAGCAGCACAGCACACGGTGCACACCGTGAAATTTGTCCTCTGCATTTAACCCTTCACCTTTTTAGTGAGCAGTGGCACCTCAGTGGCACCTTGGCAGATCGGGACCAGCAACCTTCTGATTACGGGGCCGCTTCCTTAACCTCTAGGCCACCACTGCCTCAATAAAAAAACATTAGCTCTGTCAAAACAGAGCCCCCAAAAATATTGTGAGCTTGTTGACGCCCCCCTCCATGGAAATCTGCAGTAAAAGGCGAAAGATTTGTACGTGATGAAGAGAAGCCCAAGAAGGACAGGTCTTATACAAAAATACTGACAGAAATATTCAACTATCTGCATTATTGAATACCAACTGGATTATTCGATAGACACTAGTATTCTATAATAATAATTGACTATAGAATTTGACTCTTACCTGTCTTCAAATCCTGAGAGCCCTGTTCAAATTTTCCAAAAGGATTAGAAATTAATTTTGTTTTCATTTGCATGCTGCCTCTGCCTAAAACCAACTACAGAACAGCCTACAAAAACTCACCCTTGAACCAGTATTCGAGCTGCAAAAACAAATCAGGGGGGTGGTGAATTTGATCATTTATCAGACATATTTTGTGCTGATGACAGTGCGCATGGTGGGAGACTCACTGTGTGCCCTTTTTAATTTTGTTTAAGCAAAAACATAATTAATATATTCTACTATCCCAGAACATGCATGATGTGGATGTTACGTGTCAGATACTTGCAAAGCAGTCAGGTTTTGAATTTTGAGCTGGACCGCAGAGTGAAGGCAAAGGGGCCAACAAGTGCCAAACACCTCTGGGAACTCCTTCTAGACTGTTGGAAAACCATTTCAGGTCACGACCTCATGAAGCTCATCGAGAGAATGCCAAGAGTGTGCAAAGCAGTAATCAGAGCAAAGAAACTAGAATATAAAATATGTTTTCAGTTTTTTTGTTAGTGCATAACTCCCCCTGTGTTCGTTCATAGTTTTGATGCCTTCAGTGAGAATCTACCAATGTAAATGGTCATGAAGATAAAGAAAACACATTGAATGAGCATGCACAAGGAAAGCACAAATAACCATCTTGCAAAATAAAACAAAATAAAAACAAACAAGATCCACAAAAGCACCAGACATTATGACTTATGTGTTTCCAAAAGAGGGGCTGTTTGCCCAGGGCACTAAACTGGCTTGGACCGCCCCTGCCCCTGCCCCAGCCCCAGCCCCAGCCCCAGCCCCAGCCCCAGCCTGTCTTTGGCAGGTGACAGAAATACAGACTGTGAAAGGATTTCCGGAGAGTCGGTTTCGTTGTGTGGCAGTGTAATAACTCCTGCCCTGTCCAGGTTGGAGCCCTTAAAAGCACATGATTCTGCTTTATTCTGCTGACTTCTCTGATGGATGTTTGAAGGATTTCTGACATTCTGTGAGGAGCATTTGCTCTGGCTCATAAAATGCAAACAAGTGTGTCAACCATCGGAGATGCCTGTTTATCTGTGAGAATGCATGAATATTCATTTGACAAATGGCTATGTTTGTGTGTGAGTTCGATCTTTATATGCAGTAGAATAAAATGGAACAGATTCACCGTTACCAGATGAGCTCTGACCCCCTACTGTCCTCTGTGACCCTTCAGTAATGGAATCTCCATACTGTCTTTGTGTGTGTTATTTCAGCGGATCCTTTTATAGAATGGCGGGCCTCCAGTTGGCCTTTGGTGTAACATTACCCAGGACCTCACTCCAGAATTGGAGGGAGAAGGAAAGGAAAGATCAATGATTTCCAGAAATAACGATAGAACTCTACACTGCTGCTGTATTAATTGGAAATTGCTCCACCCCCACAAAGTGCAGTCCACCCTCACGCAAGCACATTCCTTTATATGTTTGTGGGACCTGAGGTAGTAACTCTGTAGCATAAGCTTCATAAATAGCAAAATGCTTAACCTCAGAAGTCAAATACCAATATTCTGTTTGTTTCATTAATATCAGTAGAAGTAGTTTCATTAGAATTTGTTGTCAACATTTTATTAAATCAGAACGATGTTTCGTAATGAGGAATTCACACTGTGCACAGATTTCACGCACCAAGATACACACATACACTCACACAGCACATGAACACAAAAACACAAGCGATGTGAGGTCAAAGGGGTCTTCAGGATTTACATATAGGTAAAAAGTGAAAGTGAAGAGATTTACATTATGAAACACAGCACAACACACGGTGCACACAATGAAATTTGTCCTCTGCATTTAACTCATCACCTTTGGTGAACAGTGGGCAGCCATGACAGGCGCCCGGGGAGCAGTGTGTCGGGGGGGACTGTCCCTGTAACTGCTGATTGCAACTCGTCTGGATAAGGCCGTCTGATAAATGCTGTAAATGTTTAGTGAAATGTCACTCTAACGTGTCTTCACAACCTGAGTTTATCAGACATATTTTGTGCTGATGACAGTGCGCATGGTGGGAGACTCACTGTGTGCCCCTTTTTATTGTTGTTTAAGCAAAAACATGATTAATATATTCTACTATCCCAGAACATGCATGATGTGGATGTTACGTGTCAGATACTCGCAAAGCAGTCAGGTTTTAAATTTTCACTCGAATAACTGTGTGTGTGCTGCACACTGATGGTAGCCCACCCTCGGGTGTTTGTACCGGCAACCTTCTGACTACCGGTCTGTTTCCTTACCCACTAGGCCACCACTGCCCCAAAACTAGAAACCCTTTAGTATACACATAACATATAACAGGCACAGACTTGCAAATACAGACACATAAAAACCTAAATGGGCCACATCAGCAGATTTTGCTGACACATTTCCATTTTTTTTATAATGGAAATATTTTAATTATAGGAGAGAGTATGAGAGAGCCTGTTCAGGCTTGTGCTGCCCAAAATAATTTTGGAATAATAGCATAATTAAAAACATGCTTAGAGCTCAATCAATTGTCACCTCCGACAGGAACACCTCCCTGCATCCCTCTGGAGGACATCATCAATCATCGCGTACCAAAAGAGGATTTCAAATAAAGAGCGGAATACAGATGTGGAGGATGGCTCTGGTGCTCTGGCGTGTTCATTCTGCTGGTGTGTGGCCTATGCCACTGCTGTTTCTCCACATCAGCACAACTCACACACATAATACACTGACCTATTGAGGCAAAAAAGGGAAATAACACCACAAACAGCAAACAAACTATTCAAGTTATACTGAACAAATCTGAGAGCAGAGAACAGTTTGATTGTTTCCTTATAAAACTGTGAAGAACTGAAAGTAATAAAAGACAGAAAAATTGGAAAAGTGCAACAGCAGCTTAGCCAATTTCCGGCACATCAACATATTGGGAGATTGGAAGCTGCTGCCACAAAATATCAAACTTTCAATTCATCTACCGAAAAGTGATACATCACTTGAAACTATCTATCTATATATCTATCTGCAATGCTATCTATCTGTCTATCTATCTATCTATCTATCTGCAATATATCTATATATCTATCTGCAATGCTATCTATCTATCTATCTATCTATCTGCAATGTAATATATCTATATATCTATCTATATATCTATCTGCAATGCAATATATCTATCTATCTATCTGCAATGCAATATATCTATATATCTATCTGCAATGCTATCTATCTATATATCTATCTGCAATGCTATCTATCTGTCTATCTATCTATCTGTCTATCTGCAATGCTATCTATCTATCTATCTATCTATGTATGTATGATGCAGTGGCATGTAGGTCAGATTAATGGGTTTTAAATCTCATCTGCCACACCGCCACCTCCCCCTACCTGTCAGCTGTAAAGCTGTCTCTATTTCAGCTCCTAATTTAATTTCCAAGGTTACACACAGAAACAGAAGCTGTATGACAGCTTTATTAAGAAGGCACACAAGCAAACACACGTTCACAGACAGGCACGGTCACACACTTTCTGTCTGCTACACACATAAAAACATACGTATTTATAAGCAATTACTTATAAGCAAGACTTCCTGAATGCTCAAAAACATTTTCACACACTCACACGCACACACACACTGCAGAGTGTGTAACTCATTTAGTGCAGAATTGCTTCCTGACAGACCTCTGTGTTTTATGACAGATGAAGCCGTGGTGGATCAAAGTACCAATTTTCTCTGTTGCAGTCTGACACATAGTAATGGGCCTTGCAGACACACAAACCCACCATTTAGCATAACACCCACAAATGTACAGAGTCTGCCAGCACACATGCACACACAAAACATCCTGCAACATGCATGAACACCCACATGCATACATGCACACCCAGATGGCTTTAATAAGTTAAATACAATAATTATCATAGCCGATTCATTTTCTTTCTTTAAAGCCTTTAACCTATGGCACCTGGGTGGCAGAGTGACAGAAGTTTTGGCAGAAATAGTAATAGTGTGATTAAACTAAAAATGTCCTTTTTTTTTGCTTCTGTGTCACGAAATAAATTAAAGTTGTGCTTACCCAACACATGGTCTAATCTAAGCCAATTTACTTAATTTGCCTTAAAAAAATAATGCATTATGGTTACTAGAATAATTACATATAAACACATTCATGTTGTGTAAAATAAAGACGCGAGCAAGCACTGTATTGATGTTACCTGGCATGAAAGATGCATGGCACAATGAAGGTTACAAGAATTAACAGTTTCTAATTTATTAACACCAGTAGATTACAGTTACATGTAAAAAAAAACCAGCGGTGGAGGGGGAAGAGTGAATACCTCAGCCCACAAAAGAAAATTCTTTTATACATTTGACTCCCAAAATGTTCCCAAAGACCAATCAGGATTTGTCCTTAGATGTCACTGCCTTGTCTTTCTCGTCGTGTCACCTCATGCCATTCACTGGCTTTTGACACCTCTTGTTTGGAGGTTGTCACAGCTTAACAAAGATACAGGCAGGGGACCCTCACGAAAGATAAAAGCACAAAATGCCATGGACCTGGGATTTCCCATCTTACAGTTGACTACCACGAACACACTTACACACACACACACACACACACATACATAGAGCACACATAACATTCTGTCACTTCTGGGTCCCCAGTCTGCACCAATCAGCCTGACAGCAAGGCTCCACGGACAGGTGCCGCTGGTTAGGCGTCCATGGTTAGGGACATGTTAAAAGGACCTGACAGTTGCTGCTACATTAATGTGTACCTTTGTGAGTTAGCTTGTGTTCCTGGCCTTGCGCCCTTTTGCCCAGATGCCCCGTCTCTGCGCTTCCTTCCCCCGTCAGCCCTAGGTCATGACCCTTTCTCTATTGCTACTTACCAGTATCTTACTGAAGGGAAACAAACTACTCTTTGTTTTTGTCTAATTATTTCTGCCACCCAGAAGAATTGGCTGTAGTCCAGAGTTGCTGCTAAAAAGCTAAATTTCTCTCGCATATTGTTAGCAGCTCCTTGATACCCTCAAATGCAATAAAATATCCCAGAAACTAGAGCAGGCCAACATCAAGTAGACGCCAGCCTGGACCCAAATATATTCTGCAGGAGAACAATGACCCCAAACATACTGCCAGTGTCTTTAAGAACATAAGGAGAACAAGACATTCTGGAAGTGATTGTACCAGAGCCCTGATCTCAACATTTTTTTTTTAGTTTTTAGTGAAGTGATTGTCACATGTGATACACAGCAGCACAGCACACGATGCACACAGTGAAATTTGCCCTCTGCATTTAACCCATCACCCTGACTGAGCAGCGGGCAGCCATGACAGGCGCCCGGGGAGCAGTGTGTGGGGACGGTGCTTTGCTCAGTGGCACCTCAGTGGCACCTTGGCGGATCGGGATTCGAACCGGCCTTAACCACTAGGCCACCACTGCCCATCATTGTGTCTGCCTGGGATCATTTGAACAGAAAAAGGATGCAAGGAAGCCAACAAGCACAGAAGATGTGTGGTTAATTCTCCAACATGTGTGGAATAACCGTCCTTTAAAAGTTCTTTCAAAACTGTCTGCAAGGGTGCTAAGAAAAATGTATAATGTTTTGAATGTTAATAATGTTTGATCGTGTTTGATAATGTTAATACAAAAAGAAGCAGCACGATTGATCTTCAACCTTCCCAAATTCTCCCACACCACCCCTCTGCTACAAAGCCAAACATGGAATAGCACTATCCTACCTCACAGCCCTTATTACACCTCGCACTGCACCTCGTTTACTCCGAGCCTCCAGTACTGCTCGCCTGGTCCCTCGATCTCTAAAGGTAAAAGGAAGACATTCATCTAGACTCTTCTCCGTCTTGGTCCCTCGGTGGTGGAATGAATTTCCCCTCGAGGTCAGAACAGCACAGTCACTGAGTATTTTCAAATAGCAGCTCAAGACCTTCCTCTTTAGAGAATACTTAGATGATACTTGTAGCCTTATTGTCTGACTTATGTATACAAACAACAACAGAGAGAATAAAAGATTGTATTCATAGTTGGGGGTCCTAGTGAACCAGAATTGATTACTTCATTGATTGATTGAAGCACGTTGTAAGTCACTCTGGATAAATGCCTTAAATGTAAATGTAAAATGTAAATGAAGGCGAAGGGTCATCACACCAAATATTGATTTGAATCAGATTTCTGTTCATTCACAACGTTTTGTTAATAATATTTAAAATTATTCTTAGTTTATAGCATTTTTCACACCAGTTTGCACAGTACTGTATGTCTCACTTTCAGAGTTTCAGTCTATGGGTGGGTGCTGAGTGACTGAATAGCAAAGCTTCGACAATTAGTACCATCCTTTTCAAAAATAGGTTTTAATTATTCACAAGCAAACAAGCAGTGATGCATTCTATCCATTATTCAATGTGGCAGACAGATAAAAACATCCCACATCCCTCTCTGCTCTCTCCTTAAATTATACATAATACTTTCCCTAAAGGCATTTTTAGCATGTGTGAAATATTCAGTGAAATATACAGAAATATTCAGAGAAAGTGCTCCCTTTTATAGCACACAATTTATTAGTAAGGGTGATAAGCATGCACAAGCCTAATTCGTGAGTTCTCTAAATTACCTTCAAATGCTGACGGTGAACGAAGTAAGGAACCACCTCTCATCGCAATGTCCAGGCAATGAAGGGTGGACATTAGAGATTGTCAAGGACCTTGTTAATCAGACTCCATTAATTGTTGGTAATGTATTTGATAAAATGTTACCAAAAAGACCTGAAAAAGAGAGATTGTGTCAGAGAGAGAGAGAGATGCCAAAAGAGGAGGCAGAAGAAGCCATGAGGGCATCTTTTATACCTGACCTTGGTCACCCAGTTCCGCACATAACCCTGTCTTCTTAACTATTTGTTGACCGTCTAGCTACCAGGTGATAGAACTGGTTTTGCAGAGGAAAACAAACCTTGATGGACCCAGTACTTTCCACTTTACAAAAGGATCTTGACTGCTGCCACAGCTGGATTAACCAGGATTTTATAAGGATTGTGAAAAAGGGGGTTATGGGTAATGTACCCCATAGAGGTTTCCAAGAGTGTGCATTAATTATCTCTGAAGAGGAAGGTGAGGGTGTGCGTAGGCATATTAGCATTCAGTTCTGCTCACGCTATTTAAATGTAATTTTCTGGGATGAACACAGGGAACCTAGTTACATTTTTGAGAAATAAAGCACTCAAAATAGAAAAAGTCATGAGCTGATTGGATTACTTTTGTAAAGTGAGCGGAAAAGGAAACACAGAAAACTCTGTTTGCGGTATACATGAAAAACAGGGCGCAGTGCAGCCAATAAAGTCTTTTGAAGTACCTTGTCCAATTGCACCTTAGTGCCTTAACGTTTGGTTCCAATGTAGAATTTCACCCAGGAAACAGACACAAGGCCCTATTTTGGTGATCTGACACATATCAAAAAGTGGAAAAATATGAGTGTGCCCAAGACCATGTTCTATTTTGATGGCACAATAAATCTTTATAAACCAGTTGGCTAGACAGAAGAAATTACTGTCACAGAAATTACTGTGACAAAATTACATATTTGAAACTAGAGGGGAAGCTTTGGCACATTCCTGTCTCAAATTGGGAATGTCATTAGAACAACAATGCAGATGGTGACTGCTTTAAAATTTCCTTTTCACTCTGTGCTTTCAGTAACTTGACGGACTTATTTCGGATAATAATTAAAATATTCTTCTAATTTTTCTTCTAATTTCTTAAAATTTTCCTAAAACTATGATGTCTTATAAATAATGAATATAATTTTAGATATGCTTAGCTTGGGATACTTGGCAGTCTGATATGCATAAAAAACAACCTGAAATTGTCACATTTAGCATGTGGAGTGTCACCAATATTCCAGAGGGAGCTCACAAAGGGCAATAAAAACAACATTAAAGCAGCACGAGAACCAATTATGGCAAGGGTGGCAGCATTAGCATTACGAGAGGAGAGGAGTCACACCTTCAAGTAGTTCATACTGTCTTTACAGGGGTGTGCAGCTGATGTATGTTCAGGAACTGGAAGCATTTTCCGTAAACATAAACTCAGGACTCTTACACATGGACTTATTGTGTCTGTTCTCCATTATCACAAACACACATACATACACACATTTTCCTGGTTTTGAGATGACGATTATACGGAGGCGTTCACCGCGATAAACGATGGCTGTGTGCACAGTTCTTCCTCTCAAAGATACAGACAATCCTGTATCAAATCCTGAATATGTTCTTCATGTGACATTAGTGAACTTACCCCATGTGCTTTATCTATTAAAGCTCTTTGTAAATAGGACTCAAAATATGTAGCAGACAAGAGTACTGACATTTATACCGATATTTCTGAGATACTGTTTCTCCTAAAAATGACATCATTCAGTAAGTAAGAACTCTCTGTGGTATTGCTGTTTTACTTTGTATCTTTGTGGGTGTAATTATTATGATTATCAAAAAATACTTTTCAAAGCCAAAATATCTTGCTGCCCTTAAGATTAACCCAAGGCAGATTTTTTCTATTTATTTATTTATTATTTTAAAATAATAATTACATTCTTATGAAACATTCTTCTAGTGGATCTAGCAAAGATTGGATTCTCAACAAAGTATGAATACAAAATCACACATGCGCGCACACACACATACTGTTCAACACAGAAATCCTGGATGTTAGTGTTTTCCCCGACATCTCTCTCTCTCTCACACACACACACACATAGAAATTCTGAGTGTTGGGTCGGATGCATGGTGTGGTGTGAAGTGACTCATGCCCTCCTTGACATCATCACTGGCATCTGTTAACATTTTCAAATTCATAAATCCACTGATACACATAAGCACACACATGCACATAAATACACACAAACTAATCACAGAGGTGACATCTTATTCTATGCAAATGAAACTTTGGAGACGAAAGGAAGAAAAGAGAAGAGAGGAAAAACTGGCACCAATGGACATTAGGCGTGAAAGACAGATGGCCTTGAGTGTCCATATGGGACCGATAGTCAGTGAGTGAGTGAGTGAGTGAATGAGCATGTGTGTGTTGTGTGTGTGTGTGTGTGTGTCAGAATCGATTGAATTTTTATTTTAATTTTCCAAGATATTGTGCCACGTGTTAATTGCTATTACCTCCATAGTCTGAAATACATAAAAGATTTGAGTTTCTGGCATATTACTTGATGGGACTCTTCTGAACAGTAAGGGTGTATTCCAACCACCCTACAGCTCCCTATTTAGTGGACAGCACATGGTGAGCAGCCATGTTAGATTCCACACTCTTTACCAAAGAATAAAAATGCTAATTTCAATAGAAATTGACGTCTGTATGGAATAAGTGAACTGTGGCCAGTTAAAGTTAATTAGCAGTCATATTATAGTAGAATGTTGGGGATATGCTCCCTTTCAACAAATGAAGAGACTGTCAAAATCGGCAGCCTCATCTCAACAGCAGAAACAACAAAGCACATATTACAATTCACTTGACAGGAGACAATGGGCCGAGATGCACAGTGAGATGAGAGACAAACTTTGATTACTTCAGATCAAGGAAACAGGAAATGGGACAGAGCTATCACAGAAATGAATCGCTGTATCTGTTTATCAGCCTGTAATGATTAGACTATAACAAATGCAACACATAACCTGTTGTCATAGGCTGGTGGGGAGAACTGGTCGATAACTAATCTGCAATGGCGATTTAGAAAGTGGCACTTTTACACTGGGCCAAATGTGTGAATTCATTAAACTTGTGCTTGAGTGAAACATCAGCATCAGCGGGGATGGCCGCTGCGTTTGTGGAGATGCTATTAAAATGACCATTAATCTGCTTGGCAGGAAAATGCTGAATAATTAATATCGAGAAGAACAATGGGGCCTAAAAGGCTGTAAAGAAAACCTCAAGCTTCACAGAGAATCTGTGGCCCTCTGATGGTCGCATGCTCAAAAAAAAAAGATGATGCCCAAAAGGCACAAATCTTGGATTCAGCTGTCAGAACGATGATGCCAACAGATGGGGCTTCATTTTGATTACCAGCAGAACTTTGGCAGGGTACTTTGTCATGTGTCAAGAGTGTCAAGTAATGGAGGGAAAAAAGAGACTCAAATCTGTGTTGCAAATTTGATGTGAGAACATTAGAAGTGGTAAAACTGAACTAATCCTGACTGGCGCGAACTGATACTGATGGATAATCTCAGCATCTTCATCTGCAGCTTTACCCAGCACCATTCAAGAGGATTTTCACTGACAAAATGGTTTATAAATGTGTTTCTAACACACTGAGGAGACATCATGACAGATTTACTTTCTTTCCCTGGGCAGAGCCTGTACAGCAAGCACAGGATTTGTGAGGCAATTTGTCCAAGTCCTAAAAAGTCAAATAAAAACTTCCAGAGACAAAACAACAAGCATTACCAAGCATCGTAGGAATTTTTGGATGCTCTGTTTTTTTTATGTCATCCCTGACCCTGGAGAACTGCTGTAAATTCCTGCTCTTTGCTGTGGGATTACTGCAGTTCTCTCTGTTCTCTGAAGTTCATGTGGTCACATGTAAAAAAAAAAGCCATTTGATTCATTGACACCCAGTACATGAGATTCTTCCTGCGCAGACTGATCTGGAGTCTGTGCCATTTTGTGAACTAAATTTAGCAGTTTGTTTCCAAGCAAGAAACAACAGCATCTTAATGACTTTAATCTCATAACAAGGAGTCATTTCATTTCTGACTCCTGGAAATTGCCTGTCGACAGGCAATTTCCAAAACTGTTTTCAGTGATGAAATCACTTTTTAATGGAGTCATGTATTAGAGTTGTAGTCGAGACAGCATAAACCGAGGCCAAGACATTGCCAAGATTACAGGTATCAAGACCAAGACACTACCAAGACATGAGGGTACCAAGACCAAGACTGAGATCAAGACCAAGACACACTAAGGTGAGACTAAATCCAAGGCTGGTTGAGACCAAGAAAAAGGACAAGAACAAAAAAGGTTAGGGCTAGAATAGAAATGACACTTTGCTGTAAAGTGTCATTACTTGTTAAATCTAATTAATGTTAACTTTTCAATTAAATTGTCCATATGTCTCTCATTTAAAATCTCCCAGATTCGTCACAGTTATGAGGTCTGATGGAAAATAATATTCTCAGCAATCCTGTCCTATAACCCTTTCATCAGACCTCATCAAGGGAAAGAGATGGGATGTACCAGAAAGATGGTCATATTAAGTTGATTATACAAGGGACAGAGGCCTCGGGTAAGATATGAATATGTATTGATCCCTTGCTTTGTATTGAAGACATGAATTGGACATTTGGCTCACCAGTGATCAGTGACAAATTAACATTAGTAAGACAGTGCTGGTTCACTAATCTACAGTTAGTTACTTAACAAAGGTGTACATTGCTCCTAAAGTACCATGAACTGGAACCAATTTATTATTTAAATCTGAGCTAGTCGACAAACTTGTAGTTAGTTATCTATCTAGTGAAGGTAGACTTGTCTCCGTCAATCGAGCTTTGAGACCTAGACAAGACTGAGACCTAAAAAAAACTGGTCAAGAGAAAAAGAAAGCAATAATAAAGCCAAGATGACACAAATTAGCCAATGTTTTCAGCTGTCAGTTTCACTAATTAGAACAGTGGTCTAAAAAAAGGTTTGCCCCTCTCTGATTAGTCACATTTTAAGTGATGGATTTTATTATTAAGGCAGAAAAAGACTCCACAACCACATCCAAAGACCTCCAGGCCTCACTTGCCTCAGTTAAGATTCCAACATATGAACACAGTTCGCACAATAATATCAATTCCATCATCACGCACATAAACAACAACAAAAAAAAAAAAACAACCATAACCAAATTCAAAATTCGCGCAAACACCCTGTGGGTGCTGATTCTCAGAAGATTCAAGCAAGGCATGAGCCATTCAAATTGATCAATGTGATCAGAAGATATTACTGCGCGTATTTACTGGTAAAACACACAACAGTCCATAGAGTCTATAGAGATAGGGAACACCTTGGGGGGAAAGAGCACACAGTTCAAATTATGGTCAGATATGTGCACGGTTTGATGACCCTGCAGTGATATGCCGCCAGCCACAGTGAATGAAAGATGTAGCTCCACAGCCATATGAGGTAATTAGTAATTTATGTATTTACATAAGCAATGAAGCCAGTGAAGATTATAAATGGGCTACACTCTGCAGTCATGAGAGGCACCTGGGGAGCATTACCTTGCTCAAGGGTACCTTGGCGGTTCTTGGTTTGAACCCGAAACCCTTTCATTATGAGTCTGTTTCCTTACAGACCACTGCCACAGATAAGCAGCATGCAATGATTTTCTTGTTCACTTCTTCTCTTCTTCTAAAACACTGCAAAATTTAGCAATTTATATTAATTTGTCATTTTACTTCTCCCCAAACCACACTGACACATAGGATGTTCCTCTCCTAAGGGCGGAAATGTCAAACACACTGATAGCACCATGAATAGCTACAAAAGGCTGAATCTTTTTAAAGCCTGCTCAATAATAAAATCAAATTGACTTAAAGAGACTCCTGTTCTCTTGATAGCAATGGATCCACATGCACCTTGCTGACCAATCTTGATGGGGAAGCCCACTGAAAAAAATAAAAACCATGAATGATGCATTGTTGGCATTGTTTTCCTGATTTGCACACAGACAAAAAAGGTGTGGGTGGTGCCAGTGGCACAACTATGGCAGACTTGAACTGCACAGTTCCTAGCTGCTTTCCTCTATTAGATTAAGTGTTTCTCAAGCCTGCTCCTGGAGTACCACCTGCCACAAAATGTTTTACACCATAAAGCCACACTGCTTACTACCTACAGTGCCCTGCCAAATAATTGCACATTCATTCACCATGCAGGAAAACTTTTATTTCAGTCCAGAGTTGCATTCATTTTTAGCATAAATTTGGTGGCAATCAGGCCATTAAGACATTCCTCAGGATTAATAAGGTCAAGATAGAGTGTAAATGTATACATTCCATAGTAAAATGCTATTTTTTATTATAGATATTGTAGTATCTAAAATATTGTGGAAATATAGGAGTATGGAAGCCATGGAGACTATGCTAGGAATGCAGTGCAGTATCGAAGACGCTCCTGTGTAAAGTTCACTTCCAGCTCACATTTTAGAACAGCTGCTACAAGCACACAGTTAAACAAACACAATCGGTTCATCATGTTTGAGGTAAAGGTATTTCAGGTGCCAGTAGAGGTGAAGTAACCGCAGCTCGCGAATGAGCCGAGGCTACCAGGAAATGCATTTATAACACATTTCACATATTCCCTGCTTTTACGCAGCTGTAAGATGTACCAGCAGGAATTATGCATTGAAGTACCATGAAGGTCTGGATCTCTCCTGCAGCTGTCAAACTGACTTTCCAGTAAAGTAATAAAAATAGGTAAAAGGTCTAATGTCTCATGGATCTGCTAGAGGTATCTGGGTAAAAGATTGACAAGCCAGCTGCTTCGGCATCGTCTCACCTGTCAGAATATCCAAGTGCGGTCTGGCCATGAGAGCAAAGGGCTGTCCCCAAGGGAGCCAGAGAGTAGTCGACACTGCCATGACTGGTAAAAGGAAGTGACACTGCTCGCCTTCTTTATGAAGTCTCTGAATCAAATAAAGGTGGGGGGGCTGCTTCGTTTATGGATTCCGCAACATAACCGGCTTCAGCGCTGATGGTTTATTATTGGTCTCCTGTGGACGTGTGGTCAGAGGAACACAAATTACATCAGTAAGGCAGAGACTTTTTAAAAGGGTTTTAGGAGATAGGGGGAAGGTGAAATGAAAGTTGAAGAAATGTGCTAAGGGGCACTGTATGTGAAACAGGGTTCTGTAATTGCCACACCTTCAATAAGTCAAAGTTTCACATTTACACCACAATCAGATGCTAAGAGAGGCCACTCACTGTCAGACTGCATTAACCTTTTCACACCGTCCTGTAGTCTGTTCGCTATTTAACACTCTATCAACCCCATGAAACGATTACGACTCGGCGTGTCCAACAGTGGAAGTACCAATGACGTCCATCACGGACAGACCAGTCGGAGTAGGACACAGGGAGCCTGGCTGAGGGGAAATAGCAGGAATAGTCCCTGGCCATGACGAGATCAGACGGAGAGAATATGGCCATTGTGAAATTAGTGAGATTTCAAATGGTCCTGGGGACACACGTCTGAACGTGTTTTAATAATTTGTTTTCTGTGCGTGTGTGTTTTTTCTTGTCACATAGTAAATCCCTTGTTTTTTTAGTCATGTAAATGCATACTCTTTCCCTTCAGTGCTGATGCCTGACAGGTATGATTTCCAAACCATACAACTAAGAATACAGTTTCTTTATATGTAAATGTTGTACTTTGGGGGCCCAAGTATTCAAAACAGTTTTAGAGAGGTACATGTTACCTCTACATTCCTGCTTAAAGGTTTTTTACTGCTTAAATATGACCTGAAAAAAGCAGCCACCAGTTTTTAGAGCTTCTAAGTCCAATATACCAGAATAAATGGTGGAATTGTATTAAAAGCTCAGCTGCAGTCATCAAACAGCATTCCTACATACAGTACGGGCCAAAAGTTTGGACACACCTTCTCATTCAATGTGTTTTCTTTATTTTCATGACCATATACATTGGTATATTCTCACTGAAGGCATCAAAACTATCAATGAACACATGTGGAGTTATGTACTTAACAAAAAGTGGAGACCTGGTCTCCACAGTCACCGGACCTGAACCCATTCTAGATGGTTTGGGGTGAGCTGGACCACAGAGTGAAGGCAAAGGGGCCAACAAGTGCTAAACACCTCTGGGAACTCCTTCAAGACTGTTGGAAAACCATTTCAGGTGAAGATGTCTTGAAGCCCATCGAGAGAATGCCAAGAATGTGCAAGGCTATTTTGGAGAAACTAGAATATTAAAAGTTTTCAGTTATTTCACCTGTAAGATGGGAAGTCGCAGGTCCATGACGTTATGCAGCGCTGTCTTGTGTGGAGATTCATCACCTCCGTTCTCCATATCTTTGTCAAACGGCCTTTCCCCGAGCAAGAGGTGTGAAATGCCATTTGTTTTGGTATCCCCCGTCTTTTTTTTTTTCTGGCCCCAGACAGGAGACAGGGCAGAAACAACTAATTCTGATTGGTCTGTGGCATCTTCCTGGGAGTCAAATGTTTAAAAGAATTTTCTCCTGTGGACATTGGGACTTCTGTTCCTTTCCATTGGGAACTTTCCTTCTCTCTCTGTTACTCACGGCTTTTTTTTCTTTCTCTTCCTCTATCTCTTTCTCCTTTCTTTTAATATCTGTAACATTGGTAAATTTTTTCCGTACAATATTTACATGTAACTGCAATATTAATTTACTGGTGTTAATAAATTAGAAACTGTTCATCCTTTTAAACTCTATTGTGCCATGCCTCTTTCTGCCAGTTAACATAAGGTTGAAGTGGTTTTAATACAGAGCTTTTGTGTAGAGAGTGTTTATACTTCTTTTCACACACCTTTTTTTTTGTTAAGTACATAACTCCACATGTGTTCATTCATAGTTTTGATGCCTTCAGTGAGAATCTACCAATGTAAATGGTCATGAAAATAAAGAAAACACATATAATGAGAAGGTGTGTCCAAACTTTTGACCTTTACTGTATATATACTTGCTCTCTAGATGTTCTACAACATCCACAGATCTACAAACTTTAATAGATACATATGAACAGATCTGTTGTATTGTAATGTATATTCCTAACAGTTGTTCAAAGCATTTCATGATTACCGATGTTAAAGCTAAAGTTCTGAAGTCTTTCAGACTACATGCAGGGGATCTGTTTGTGTCACGAAAATGAGGTTAGACAGGACATAGAGCACCTGTACGTGGAAACAAAAACCCAGTTGCGGAGAGGCACAAGGAGGCAGATGAATTTCCACAAAGTTGATCTGCGAGTGTGGGGTCAGTTGAAGATGCTACATCCAAGGATGTTGACGATCGTGAGAAAAAAGACAAGTCAAGGAACAGGTAGGGAGGCAGGACATGAGAATAGACAAGGAGAAGAAAAGGTCTTATTTTGGGTCGAGGTGAGTTGATACGGAAAGGCATTCAATTACTCAGCAACGGGAGGTGGTCATCTTGTTTTACAGGAGTCACGTCACACCATTTCCACAGTGCTCCCAGTCATGTAAGTGGAATCACGTGGCACTTTGATACAATTCCAGATTTCTTAAAATAACAGGAAGCTGTTGGCACTTCTGGTTGCAGCCTATGTTACTAACAGTTCTATGGCTGCAAAGCGAAGTTTTCTAAACAATGATGTTCAACTGCAAAAAGTGTGTTCTTTTAATAATGATGTGAAGCTCTGCTCAGCAGGATCCACTGTGTTCTGTGAACCTTTTCACAGCAGAGCATTATTCCTTGTCATAATCACACAAAGCTGTCTAGAGAAGTAGAACATTGAGATGAAGTTGTCTAGAATAAAAGCAATGATGTTCCTTTCATAATGATGTGAAGCTCTCTACACATTGTTCCTTTAATGACAACATGTCTAGAGCAAGAAGGCTGTAGTGTTCTTCAGAATGTTCTAAATCTCTCCACAGTATGAAAAACAATGCTCATATGTGATGCTGTCTGCTGCATGAAGGCTGATATTGGATTATTACACCCACATCTTAATTCTTTTGTGATACATTTCCCCAGGCTTCTATTGCAGATGTGTAAATAATGGATTGGGGATTCATTTTCCCTTTTGTAATTCTGATTAGGAAGACAAAGGAAAGGTTTTATACAGAAGAGATTTTCAACATCAGCAACTGCATCTATTGAATCGTGAAATCTAATCCGAAATACTTACTTTTTCCAAAAAAAAATGTCCTGTATTCATATTGTTGTCAAGAGATATTAATTAATTTAGAAAAAGATTAGTGGGTAAAGTTGATTTTTATACAAATGTTCACATTAACTTATTTAACATCCAAATGTGGTCGGGTCATTCTGTCACTCTGGCTGGACATGGCGAAGAAGAAGGACTCATACGCACGACGTCCCGAAACAGGAGTTTAAAACTTGGTAGACAGGACAAGGGGAACATCACCAAAGAATTACCCGATGGCAAACAAACACAAACAGGGCAGCTTTATACACCAGACACAGGTGATAACAATCAGGAAACATTACACAAGACTAACATGAAACTCCGGACCCGGAGTAGCCCCTGCAGGACCGGATCATGACAAGATCCAAAAGCTTGACACAACGTAGTTCCAGTAGTTATCAGCTTTATCAACATAAGCACAAATTAGCAAATTCACAGAATCCATTCTCATTCTGGCTCATCTTGTGCCAGATGTGAGCATAGCATGTGTCGCATGGATTGGCCAAATGTTACTGACTGTGTGCTAACAAAAAAACATTAAATGTGAACATAGTTCTCTCTTCACATTCATTATTTGTAATCTTGTCCGGCATGCACAAAAAAAATCAAAGTTCTTTGCACAACACTTGTTTGGTCCTCACTAAGATACACACACAGGAACATACTGATGCACAGACATTATAGTCTGTAAATGTGTAATAAGAAGGACAGCAACAATGGCGGGTTTTAGAGAGTACAAGGCGACCCTTTTTCCACTCTGTCTGAACAACAAGGAGTCGACACAAACACACACACACACACACACACATCATTATCATTTCACCTTGATTGTTCACCCCTCTTTCATTCCAACCCATAATTTCAGAGCTCCAGATGCAGATAAAGACCTGAAACGACTCTAAATCACACACTGAAATTAAACAGTCCCCACGGGGCACACTGCTTTGGCTTGCAGCGCTGAGCTTTCTTTTTTTTTTTTTTTTTTTGCGAGAGCAGAAGATATTATCAGGGATCAAAGACAAACAGAGAGCGACTTCTGCACAGCTCTGTCTAATTGGAGCAGATCAGAAATGAGCCTCCCTCACCAGGCTCCACAACTCTTTTGGCTTTGCACTGTTTTCCTACGATAATTTAATAAGCCTCACCTGCTGCCCCTGCACAGACCAAATATGAATATTTCTATAACAAAGTGTTGGTGCGACTGTGTCTGTGTATGCGGATGTGGCCTAAAGCGTATGCTTAGTATATTTTGAGTAAAATGGTGAAGCAGAATACAGCAATTCTCACATTATGAAAGTGCAAACAAATACACAATAGCTGCTGTCATCGCGCTGGCACGGTGATGGCATGTCGAGGCAGGTGATCTGAAATGATGACAAGACTTGACGATGAAGAAGGGCGCATTCGCACAACGTCACGAAATGGGTTTAATCTGTGATGAACAGGACAGGGGAGACATAAAACTAATAACAATGACCTGACGGCGAACAGACACAAACAGGGCAGCTTTATACATATACAGGTGAACACGATTAGGAAACATTTCACAGGACTAACGTGAAACTCCTTCCGGACCGGATCATGACACGCGCAAGTTCGGGGACGCACTCGCGTGTTTGGAGCGGGGGGACAAGTCGTTGCACAGGGAGAGGGCACTGGAGTAGCTTGGGAGGATGACCGGAGGCGCTTGGTCTGTGAGAGGGAGCCAGAAGGTGAGTGGGAACAGGTGTGGGACAGAGGACGCGCTGCAGCGTTGCAGGAGGGGACCTCTGGCTCCGTGTGGAGCAGCGGGGAAGGAGGTGAGGGGATAAGCCCAGTGGTGGACCGGGGCAGAGGAGAACAGGCTGGTTTGAGGATGGTCCAGGAGCTTGGGTCGGATGGGGGGGGCATCTTGGGTGGCAGGAAGGTGGGGCAGAATACAAACTCAAGGTCGAGGGCAGGCAAAGGTCGTGGTCGAAAAGCAGGATCAAAGGAACTACAAAGAAGTCTAGCGTCTCTGAGAATAAAATTCTCCAAAGAGCGGGCACCTCACTTCCGCTTCCGGATCACTGTCTGCCTGGCTGATCTGGCTCCCTCTGGTGGGCTGGAGGGGGTACGTTGGCCGTGACAGTTGTAATAGAGTTGAAGGAGTGCTACCACAGCGCTGACATCCTAGCAGATATCCATAGTTTACCATAGTTTCTGTATATTTCAAGTGACTGTTTATTATGATATGTATTAATTTATTTATATTTATTATGGGTGGTATATGGGTGGTAGCAAACCTAGTGGGTAACACACTCACCTATGAACCAGAAAACCCAGGTTCAAATCCTACTGTGTCCCTGAGCACTTGACCCTAAGTTGCTACAGGAGGACTGTCCCTGTAACTACTGATTGTAAGTCGCTCTGGATATGCAACTCAGGTATGCAACTTCTTAATTCTGAATGATTTAAACCTGAACTGGTCAATACATCACATGCTAAAGATTGTGTTGGTTTCTGGTTTTAACTATTTATTCATGTAAATCCTATTGGCTTTATTGGATCTTTTCTTCCCTTCAGAGTTGCTCAAACTAGACATGGGGCCATGTTTGCTTAAATAACTTTACTGTACCTTAATATGATGTTAGCAAAGATGCCCCAAAAAATTATCCAAAAGTGTTTGCAACAAAATGAGCTCTCAGCATGCCTTTATTATGTTAATATTCATTTAATTTGGTTTTGTATAAAAATTGTATGAGATACACACTATACATTTACACATTGCGTAGGTACATTTATATAAAAGGCTACGTACCTAACCTTATCATCAATAACATAAAGGAAAATATTTGTTGCTCCTTTTATTTTGTAATAAATCTATACGCAACACACACACAATAATCCTTGAAAAAGAAACCCTATATCACCTCGTCTCTCACTCATTTCTCCTGGGAGCAAATTAGAGGATATCTACACCACTGATTAACGTATGAGACTTCACTGAGCTGTGTGGGAATTATAACAGGAATGAGAGAGAAAGAGAGAGAATCTAATATTCTCTGATCACGTGTTAGTACATGAACAGCATGATTATTGACTATGTCTCTAAAATTACTGCTGTCCCTGAATGCTTCCTACAATTCAGTTACCCCATGTTTTAGATGCAATCTGGATAAAAAGGCGTAAAAAAAGCCATATTTTTTGTTTTCTGACTTTCCTCTGAATCCTGTATACCGTTACTTCTGGCTTCCTTTTATTCTTTTTTCTTTATATTTTCAATCCCCCACACATTCTGACTTCTTGCCCTTTCTAGATTTGCTATTTTTGTTTTTTTCTTGTGTGGAGTAGGCAATTAAAGTGTGTGTGTGTGTGTGTGTGTGTGTGTGTGTGTGTGTGTGTGTGTGTGTGTGTGTGTGTGTGTGTGTGAGCATTTCCACAGCATTAGTAGAGAACTGAAACAGAGACTAAGGACATATAAAGGCTTCAAAGTAGACTCAGAAAAAAAGAAAGACATCCATGGATATCTATGACATCACTGCAGCACAACTGAGTCCACCTGTCCTTGTTAGCAGGTAATAGAGGGCTTATGGACAGCAGTTACAAAAAACATGTTCTGAGAGCAGGTCATTAAAAAATGAATTATTATGTCTTCATGATTGCTCAGAGCAGAGAACATTTCTAAATGTTCAAAACACAAACACTTGAAAGCTCGCCATTGGCCATGGAGGTCATAATCTGAGCATTATGGTGGCTGGGAGCAGTACAGCAGCTCAAACCTGGTTTGCAACGACCTCCCATTAGACCATGCATGGATGATATTGCCACAATGACCAGAAACATGAGAACATCAAGAAGGCTTATATGAAGATAAAGCTGATAACATCATGAATAACAGTCCTCAAGGGGAAGCTGTCAGATCAATACTTTTTCATTAATCATGAGCCCAGTGGAGTCAGATCTTTACTTGTCCTCCTCTGTCGGGTTTTTCATAACCTTCCTCAGCTTGGAGTCTACAATGGCAAGAGATTTCAGGAACTGCTGTTTGGATGTTGCCATGTTACGTCTGTAGCGTTGAGTGTAAACTGCTCACATATCTTTGTACTTTTGCAATGTGTCTCACCTGAAGAAAGGACATTGAATCACACAAGAGGGAGAAGGTTTTCTTGGAAGAAGCTATGGAACATCAGATTTAATATGAAACACCTTCTTCATACAAGGTCCGGCCATCTCCCAGGAACCTTAGTCAAGGGCACAGGGAAATCTATGTGCTTCCTTTGTCGATTTACAGCAGACTTTACATAAAACCTTGTCCTGAAGGTCCTGAAGTATCTTTTGTGCTTTTCTGACTTTTGTGCATAAAACTGCACAGTGAACCATGGTCAGCACATATAAATCTGAAGAAACTTGCACAGGCATGAGACTAGTTGCTGGCAGATCTGAAATGGAGTATATGCCTGCCATCTGAAATAACCATGAAACCTTCAGACCAGACCTTGCACTTCATTGTTGTGGAGGAGGACCACAAACACAACAACCATAAGTATGAGCTCAGCTGAGCTGCACAGCAAGTTTGGAAACTGAAAGAATTCAGAGGCATTTGTAGGTAAGTCTACACTGAATAGTCGCTCTTTCAGGATGGGTGAATCGGTGACTCTGGATTACTTATTCCATAGCCGTGGTCCTGCTCAGGGTTCCAGCTGAAGACCATCCCGGGACACTGGGCACAGGGCGGGGCGCCAGCAAACTCACACAGTCAAACCCATGCACAATTCAGAGTTGCCAATTCACATAATGTACACTGAAGGAAATCTTAGAACTCAGAAAAAATGTCAAATTCATACCCTTACCTTTGGTAGTAAGTGGGATTTGAACCTGGGTCTTCTGGTTCATAGTCGAGTGTGTTACCCACTATGCTACTACCACCCTGCTTCAGTGTTCCATGTTTCGGTCATTACATTATGTCACCACATTATGGCACATTACAGCAGGTCATTAACCACCATGTGACTGACTCTGGATTAACAACAAAATCTGTGCCACAAAAAATGGCTAGAATGGTCATGATGGAGGTATACACAGAAATCCATTCAAGTAGGGATAATGTGAGTATACATTTTAGGGTAAGAAATCAGTGGAGCTGGACAGGGCATTCTTCAGAAATCCACCAGATCGAGCCATACCTCTCTGTCTAAACACTCAATACTTTGTTTAGCCCATCTTATGATTTGACAGTTTCAGTATAAATTCCAATTGGCTTCCCAGGCTGAATTATGGAGGGATTTGTATCTTCAACACACACATCATCCAATCTTCATCACACTTCACTGGCTTCCAGTAGCAGCAGCGCAATTCCAATGAAGTGCCCTGTTGATAGCTGAGCTGAATCGTATGTGGCATCCCGTCTCCTTATCCTCTGTCGGAATCACTTGTCCACTTGCATAGTCTAATTAACAGATGAAAAATGCATGTATGCACAACAACTGATTGCTCTCCCCAAGATTGCACCACTTGCTACTGTAATTGTCTGCCACAGTTTCCATTAGTTCAGGAGCACTTGTCTGATGTGCACCGGATTAGCTACCTCTTGTCACTTTTTTTCTTCAAGTTTTCTTCAAGTTGCCCCTATTCAAATCTCAAATGTTGAAATGTTTCTGTTCAGGCAGCTTTGGGTAAAAACACTAAACAAGATGAATAAATGTAACTGTGTGGGTGTACATATGTGTGCAGGTCAGTGGTGATGGAGAATCAGAGAGTTAAAAAAAAACTCTACAATGAGATCCTCACAGCGACCAGGGTTAAGAAAGAGAGAGATGGTGGGAGACGCAGGTTTCACCTCAAAGAATAATTAAAAGTTCAGTGCTCTACATGAATAATGCATGTAGACTCTAGTGCTTTCTTCACACACACATTCACACACACACTTATCCTCACAATGTTAAGTAACTCAGAAAACTTCAGGAAGTCAGAAGCTGAAATCAGAGAAGCTGCAAGGCACAGAGAGGAGAGAAGCTGAAGTTGAAGTCTGAAAATGAACTTTATTGTAATTTTTAGCTACGTACATGTTAGACAGTCCAACATTTCTCTGAAACCTGGTGCTACGTGTAACATTTAACATAAAGTGCAAAAACAGAGACACAGGCAGTGCAAGAATAAAATTTAACTGATTTGATTGGAATATTTATATGTGCAAATTAAAATAGTGCAAATATTGCTGTGTAAAATGGAACGGTGCAGAAATATATAATATCACCGATAGATAATATTACTCAATATAACAGAGGTAGTGTGTGTGTGTCTGTGTGTGTGTGTGTGTCTGTGCGTGTCCAGAGTGGAGAGTGTGGGAGAGAGAGCGAGATGGAGGCCCCATCCACACGGAAAGGTCTGATTCCCCTAATTCCCCTCCATACCTGTTGGTGGCTCCCACAGTGTGTTAAACTGCCAGAACACATCTCCAGCCTTGTCTTTTCGATAGAGAGGATTTCTTCTAAATGCATTGAGGTTCTGCAGCCGCTGCAGCACAAACGTGTGCGTGTTATCCACCGTTGTTGTATTTATGATGCAGGTCAGGTCAGTGGTTGGACTGACACCTCATCGAGGTGGAGCCAACGTGGAAATAAAGACGCTTTCAGACCAAAGGTGGCAGGCGCAGCTTTGCTGAAACTCATCATTTTCTGAGTGGTTTCGCAGTAATCTCGAGCGGCACCCCGTTCAAAGTTCATGTCTATTTTTTGCGCTGTGCCCAGCTCGGCGCGGCTTGATGAACGCAATTTGCTGTTTTTTTTTTTTTTTGAGGAATCACAAAACTTGTGGTGAGTACAACGCTTGCCACGTTCTGTCTGAAAGCTGCTTTACTTACTATAGCTGAGCTGGGTCGAGTTTACTTTACTTTACTTTACTTTACTTTACTTTACTTTGCAGACGCTTTTATCCAGAGTGACTTACAGGAGGAAGACACCAGCAATTCTATAGATTTTGAGTTTACAAAACTAAGAGCCCTGATAAGGCCCAACTTGTCAGAAAAAGAACATGCTCAGACATTGTTAAGTGCTAGATGAAGATTTTGTGCAGTGTGTGTGCATGAGCATGTGTAAGTGTTAGATTCGTCTGAAATACTTTTTGAACAAGTGGGTTTTCAACTGCTTCTTAAAGGTGGTAGTAGTCTCGGCTAGTCGAATGGAGCGGGGCAAGTTGCTCCGGTGTGAACTCACTGAATAAAGCCGAACCTTCAGCCGGTGCTGGTTTTATGTTGCGGGAATCCAAGGGCATCGCCCAGTGATTTATGTTACACTAATATGTCAATGCTTTCAAAAAAATGGCGCTCTGCCGTCCACACAGAGACGCAGCAAAGAGAAATTCTCTCTGGAACCCATTTCAGAACATAATTGTTCTGAATAGATATGACAGAAATTTTACCGGTTCAGAGGGCCGGAGTCACGTTATGAAATGTAAAATGTAAAAGATGTTTAAAAAAACAAAAACATTGTTTGTTCATGTTAGATAAACAGTGATAGATGTTTTTGAGCATTATGGCCTGTTTAAAATCTTTTCTTTTGAATACTAAAACTTGACCTTATTTTTGCATCTGCATACTGATGCATAAGGTCACGAACTTCCATAATTCCTGCAAGTGTAGGAGAAAAACACAACAGAGACAGAGATGGAGTCGCACTGTCTAAAATGTAAGTTGTGGTTGTAAAGCTAAATTGTTTAGCAATGGTACAGCAACGTAGGTGAGTGGATGTGGCGATAATGGGTCCACACTGTTTGCTTAAAAATTACCATATCCTTTCATCCACCCACTGATGTGAGTGTAAGAGAATAATAAATAATGACGATGAAAAAGGGAGAGAGAAAGGGGTGATGTGTGTGTGTGTGTGTGTGTGTTCACTTCCATGTGTAATTCATAAGATTGTCTTGCTCCCTGGACTCTGAGGTGCAAAGAGCTTGAACAGAAAGAAAGTGAAGGAAGCCACGCGAGAGACAAGGAGGAGTGAGTGAGCAGTAAAAGGATGAGGGAAGGGCCTCCTGTTGGGCTTCGCCCACACTACCAGCTGCGAACAGGGCACAGAGGCCATCTGCCAGTCACACACACAGTTTTAACAAAGTGCCAAGTGAGGAGCTGTGTGTGTTGCACCATGTAAAAAAGCATACATTAAAAACAAACATTTTATCATTTCAATCTTTCACTCATAATTAAAACAGTTATTAACAGTTATGTTTTGGATGATGACTTTGCAATGCTGCTTTTGTGCAGGGAGATTTTATAGAAAAAGTTAGGTTAAGTGTCATTAGTGTCACAAAGGTGCCACATTACAAAGGTAATACAAAGGTAGCACTGAGATGCCAACTGAGCAAAGCACCGTCCCCGACAGGCGCCTGGCAGAGGACACATTTCATTGTATCACCATTTGCTGTGCTGTGTTTCACAATGACAATCACATCACTTTCACGTTTCACTTGAATTCACCTCTCTGCCACATCAATAAAACATGACCATGGCTGATTAATGTTGTCTCTGGCAGGAACAGAGAGAAATCTGCATTTGATAAGTGTAACTGATTTGTTTGGATGAAAGGTGACACATGCTTCTGGACAACATCCAGGGTCCAGAGCACAGGTGGAATAAAGGTGGCATCTGCAGACACTGAGCCGGCCTGTTAACCACTGACCCTGCGCTGTTCTCCGTCACACCGCTTTGCAGCCAGCAAACAATTGGTCTTTGATCAAAAGACATCCAGCTTAACAAAAAAGCAATCAGACGTATTGATCCCATGCATTGGCTTGGGCTGTTAATGAACGAATAAGACACACCGATCGCAGAACCGCCTTACCTCCTGGTTGCTACGTTCAGACAACAGTTCAAACTGCATTTGCTTCAGTGCACAATGCAGCTGTCTCGCACTGAAACCCAACATCGCAGTGTAGCCCTTTTGATCTCTGAAATGACTTGCAGTTGGGTATCAGTTTCTGCAGGATCTGATGGGCTCACCCATGGATGAAGGCACCGCAGGGCGGCATGCTCGAGATGTGACAGACACTGCGGGAGGAAGGCATGGAGAGGAAGGGTGGGGAACACTGACAACTAAAGAAACATATGGCGGCGTGTGTGTGTTTGTGAGTAATGACTTTTTCCCCCTCGTTTACCTAAAAACATATCAGGTTGTTGAGCTTGTCGTTTGGTCCCTTTGTCTCATGGAGAGCTCGCCGGGATACACGGGGGAGTCGGCGGCACTCGGCTGAGACCGGAACAGAGGCAAACGCGAGAGGGAGGGAGGGGAGGAGGGAGACAGCGAAGGAAGACACCCGGGAGACACTTGACATCCAATTCGATTCAATTTCACTTGTGCAGCGCTTTGCACAAGGAACGCTGCCACTTAACCTCTTTGGAGAGAGCCAGAGAATGAGCACTGAATAGATCAGCGTCAGGGGAAATGGAACGCTGGTGGTCTTGTCAGGAGGGGAGGTGAAGGAGAGGAATGGTGGCTGCTAAAAGGTTGTCAGTGCTGGCAGAATTCCATCTGTATAACCTGGCCAAGCATAAATAAATTGGCAAGATGGCCACTGCCAGCGGCTCAGTCATTGATTGACACCCGTCAAGTGTCATGACCCGGTCCGGGAGGGGAGTTTCACGTTTGTCATGTGTAATGTTTCGTAATTGTGTGCACCTGTGTCTAATGTATGAATCTGCCCTGTTTGTTTCTGTTCTCCGTTGTTATGTTACATGTTCACCTGTTGCCGGATGTCTACCCTGTCCTGTTCTTCACTCATTGAACCCCGGTTTCGTGGCGTCCTTCTTCCTCGTCATCATCTCCGTTCACCTGCCTCGTCATGCCACCATGGTTGCGACACCCCCTAACGCACCAAACTAATAACACTTTCCCTACACTCGTGCTGCCAAGTGACTGTATATCTCAGGACAAACGTACCAATGCAATCTGCTCTCGGTGCAGTATTCTGTGTGCCGTGACTGTATGTGCATACGTGTGTTTCTAATCTCTTTCCATCTGCAATATTTATGTTAGAAACTTCAATTACTCTTCACTATTTTGCATGTTGCCTGAAAGTCACATAGCTCGAAATAATATGAGTTTTGACTTGACAAGATCCAAAAAACATCTTCACTTGGACCAGTTACTCATGACTTCAGTTTGGCATGAAAGGACTTGACACCTCACACTCTAGGGGAATTCATCTGAAACGGACAAATACTGGGCACAGTCAGAGGAACCTGCATGCAAACAAGAGTGTTTGTTAGACATTATCCTGAGCAAAGTCCTCAACACGGAAGTGAGGTGCTGCTGCCGGGCCAAGACGCATGAACCGAAGTGACGACATCTCTCTGCTTGCCCATGCTGGTGGACACCTTTTGGACACTTTTTTTTTCTGGAACCTTGAAAAGATCTTGACGGACAGAAACATGGAGAGTGATAAACTGAGGAAGGAAGGTGAATATTGCTAAAACGGGGATGTTTGTGCTGTAGATGGAAGGGAGAAAAAAAGACAGAAGGGTGTGTGAGATTTGGTGTCATCCGTCATTCACTAAACCGTGACAAGCAGAAGTGTCCCAGATTCTTCACTGTTCCAGTGCACAACCATACACAAATACAAATGTGCATATTAACTCTCTCCCATGCACACGCACACACAAAAAACACCAAGAGTCTGCAAGTGGATAACCAGCAATTCATCTGTTTTAACAAAAAAAAAGAGACCAAAGATCCAACCCAGAACATGTATTCACACCAGAGACTCTCAATATAGAACAGACACTGTGCCACATGACTATTCACCAGCTGGGAATATACCAAACCCCGACAACACTGATCAAAACCAGAGAACAGGCTCCAAATCCCCTCAGCTTCGTGTTCCTGCCCAAACTTCGGCAGGGCCACCCTTGGAGGAAAGCATCCAAGCAACAGCCACCAAACATAAACTAGTCGTCCTTGTTCACAGGCATCCTTCCTGGCAGCACAGTAACAAGGTGAGGTCAACTGCAGTGCTGACTTCAGTGCTTGAGCCCATAATAAACAGAGTCCAGATAAACATCAGGAAAGAAGAAAGCAAAAATGATGGAAAACATAAGAGAGAAAACCTGACAAATATGTATATACTGAAAATGACAGCCCACAGGCAAGACGTCCTTGTGGATGCACAACAAATATAAAGAGAAGCGCTGGGACAGCACAGAATTGGAACTAGGAGAGCAGTAATAATGTGGCATTATTAGTGATGTCTGTGTCGTGGCGGTGGTGACATGGCATGGACGGGGGTACGCATATGCTCGACTTCACATGACAGGGTTTACTGACGAAACATACAAGGACAACACACAGCAATACATGGCACAAGATACACAAACGAGGACTAGGTAATACATACAATGACCGGGCAACGACACAGCAGAAACAAAATACATGTAGCAGGTGAACACGCATATGCACAATACAAACTCCGGTCCAGTACTTGGAATTGGAGCCCCTCCCAATGAGTCCTGACAGTCTTTCATGTCTGTCATGTCTGGCGTCCTTGATATCAGAACAATAATGCAATTGTACTGCTGTGCATTTATTCAGCTGCTGAATGCAGTTGGTCCTGACATGTTCTTTTCCGATTCTTATTGGGGAAATAGTCCTGCAACATGAGTGTTCAAGGGAATGATGGATCAACTGTTCCAATCCCAGTTCTTAGCAAATCTGCTATTCACTCTTATCTGGTTCCTGTGTGAAGCTGCTTGTGAGTCACACTTGAGTCACAACTGTAATCATGACTGTACACAAACCATTGCTAGTAAAGGCTATGTTGGAACTGTAGTGAGAACAAAATTCTGAATGCTTGGGCTGGCCCAAACACACACCTTAATAAATAAAAAAAAAAAAGAATTACAAGGTCTTGTTGTTTTCGATTGCTCATCCATTTCAATCTGTTTCCAGACTTCCCATAATAATCATTCACATACAGTACAGGTCAAAAGTTTGGACACACCATCTCATTCAATGTGTTTTCTTTATCTTCATGACCATTTATTTACATTGGTAGATTCTCAATGAAGACATCAAAACTATGAATGAACACGTGTGGAGTTAACTACTTTATACAAGACTGTTGGAAAACCATTTCAGGTGACGACCTCTTGAAGCTCATCGAGAGAATGCCAAGAGTGTGCAAAGCAGCAATCAGAGCAAAGGGTGAAACTAGAATATAAAACATGTTTTCAGTTATTTCACCTTTTTTTGTTAACTACATAACTCCACATGTTTTCATTCATAGTTTTGATGCCTTCAGTGAGAATCTACCAATGTCATGAAAATAAAGAAAAAACATTGAATGAGAAGGTGTGGCCAACCTTTTGGCCTGTACTGTATATCATTTTTTAAATGAAAACAATTCAATGAAATGTAATTTAAATAACTGTGTATGCTATTTACACTTTATTTCCAGACCTTTGTATGCTGTTCACACCGAGATGTATAAAACAATATTGTCTCCCACACCCATTCATTATATCCTTTATACCCTTTAATCAAGGCATTTGACTCAGTGGTTCCCGGCTTTATTATATCTGTATACTTACTGTACAAATACAAAACCTTCAGAAAATGTATACTGCCTACTGTCTAGCATTCTTTTTGTTGAGATTTTTTTGCCATTTAAAAAAAAAAAAATGTAAGCTTACTTGCCCTGGCATAATAAAGGAAAATGAAACACAGTGCGACGGTCTGAAACAAACAAACAAAGCGAACTGAACAGCAGCAGTGAGGGAGGAAACGAACATATGAAGTGTTCTAATCCCCCGTGCCAAACAAACATCAGCGGGGGTGATTAGAACCCTTGTGTGCATGTGACTGGCAGCACCTGGCGAGCCCAAGGCCGCCTTGGCGTCACAGAGACAACTGAAAAGAAACTGAAGACATCAGAAGGTCACTGTTTAAGATTAAAACAATGCTTCGAGTTTGCATTTCCGATAGTTTCACTATTAATGGTTAGCTGATATTCATTGTCTTTTGATATAACCTTGTTTTTTTTCAGCCCACCAACCTCTAGCTTTATAACCATGTGCTTCAAAGTAGTTTTAACTTGTTTCAAACTTTTGTTTCTTGTATGATAAATGTTTTGTTCCCTTTAATTTTGCTCTCTGTGGTGCCTTTGAGTCAAGAACCCCTCCAAGGTGGTGATGCACAAAGAATATTTGAAATGCAGCTTCAAACAGATATACACACATTAGCACACATAGCGATATACACAGGAAGATTTTTGTTTCCTTTTACAGAAGATCAAGGAACAACTTACGATCAAATATTAATGCTTTGTGTGTGTGTGTGTGTGTGTGTGTGTGTGTGAGTGTGTATGTGTGCATATGCCTGCCACCACCTTGAAACTATATACACTCACGCTTAATGCTGCATTTCCGGATCAGTTATGAATCACATCAGTAGTATTAAAAACTTTTTTTAATCAAAGTATTGTGGTGAAATTTAATAGCATTCCTTTACTCCCTCACGCATGTCTTATTTCCCTTGTACCCTTTATTGAAGGCATTCAATACAATGGCATCCACATCAATGCACAATCTTACCATTTGAACACACAAACTACAAAGTGTATAATATTGCCAGTTTATGGAACATGTTTCCTATCACACAGATTTTTGACTTTGGTGGGGAATTCATTAACTTAAGAATATAATATGGCAATTATCTTTCCTGTCTTTTTCTCAAAATAGTGGTACAAGATATTGTTGCAACAAACCTCAATAGCCATGAAAGTTTCAATATTTATAGGTTGGCTAGAAAAGAATGCTGCTGGTTACATCCATTTTGTAGATGTGCTTAATACCAATTTAATTCAATTGAATTACAATTTTCTGCTTAGTGGTACAAAATGTCCCTCTCTTCTTTTGTTTCATTGTCAGCACAAAATAAATATTGCAACCCTTCAAGCAATATAAATCCTCAAGCTCTTATTACATTTACATTTTGGAAAAGCCAAATCACAAAAGTCAAAAGATCATAACTGTAAGATGGGAAATAAATTCCAGGTCCATGGTGTTTTGTGCTTTTGTCTCTGGTGGAGAACCCCGGCTTTTATATTGCTGCAGCCGTCCCCAAGCAAGATGGCCTGAGGTGCCAGGACAGGAATGTCCGGTCGGGGGTGGATGACCACTGTCTTCATGTATCTGTTTGGACGAGGCAGAGACATCAAACCACAATCTGACTGGTCTGTGGCAACCTTTTTTTTGGAGTCAAATGTCGAGTATTAAAGAGTTTTCTCTTGTGGGCTGCGGTCTCTTCTTTTCCTCCTCCATCAGGGGCTCAGGGCTTTCCCCCAGCTTCTGGCCCTTTCTCTCTCCCCATGTCTCTCAAGGGCCAGGCTGCCTCTCTAAAGCCTGGTTCCTGACTTTTCTCTCTCTTCCTCTTTTCTTTTATTTTGTTTTTTTCTGTAACATTGGTACCATTTTTATATACAATATTTTCATGTAACTGCATAAGTAACCTATCTGTGACAAATTAATAATAAATTAGAAAGTGTTCTTGTACCCTCTATTGTGCCATGCCTCACGACATGTCCCATTGCAATCAGATAATTAACGTTATTAATTTAATCGGCCAGTGTTTTGAACGTGGATTGGTGTGTCCACGCATTCAGATTCTATATTTAATGCTGACCTTAAAGGTTTTGCACATTTGCAACTGCAATTGCCTCTAAAACAACACCTTAGTATTGTTCAGGATGGTGCTGCAGGGCACCTAATTGAGGAATCCCTCTTTGTGAAAACAGCACTCAGGGGGGTAGGCATACAGATTCAATTGCTAAGTGTTGTGGAGCTCAAATCGACTTTTTAGCTTTCCAAAAGTTGCTTCTTACTGAATGCTGGAGTGTGACTGTGATTGTAGCACTGCTACAGTTGAAGTTTGCTATGACCATCCCTAAAATGCGTTGCCAGTGTTTCGAAACGGATCGACTTCCGAAATGCAACACGTTTCAAAATGTGTTTGCCCAAAACAAACGATCCTTTAATATTTTATCCGCAGGCAGGTCGATCTAAAGCAAGAATTTTATTGTCTGGTGTGGGGAGGGGGGCGGGATTGTGGGGAAATTCATCCTTCATATGTACACACAACTCCCCTCGGGGATCAATAAAACAGCATCTCATTAGGGAATAGGGCGCACTAGGTTTATGAGCGCTCAAACTCCAGCCCACAGCGATACAGATGCGCGCTGTAATTGTGCACTTGAATTCTGTTCCAGGAACACTACTGATTCAGGTCTGTGGGTTGTGAGATGCTCAGTCGGAATGTGTGTTTCTGTCTGAACCTGCCACTTCTATGTTTAATGTGACCACACACACACACACAGATAGAAATATGTTTGCTCCTTCTCACATTTTTCGCAGATATGAGAGGGTTTCTTCTCTCTGAATTGATTCTCTGCTTTCAGTTTACCCTGGAGAAGACACTCACCCCCACCCTTTCCCTTCACACGCACACACTGCTCCCAGAATAAAAATGGTGCAACAAAAAAAAGTCTTTGTTCACTCAATCCCTCTTCGCCTCAGCATTTTATTTGAAACTTTCATACAAAGCTGCCACCGTTTTTCTCTCCGCATTACGCATTTATATCATATAAGTATATGTACAAGTGCAGTTTTCATATGAATGTAATACATGTGTATGACTGCTTTAAAAAATGTGTTTCAGTACCACAAATCATTGCCTGTAGTTAACCTGAACAGTTTTCTTCCACATATATAGGTCACACACAGTCCCACAATGAGTAAAATAGTAAAAGCTGTAAAACAGTAGAGCATAAAGAGATTTTCTCAACGATTAAATCCTGGTCTCTGACGTGGCTTTGGCAATGGAGTACCCAGGTAGTCAGTGGAGAATAACTGCAGCATTTGCCAAAGACCATTCCTGATGCCAAGGATTTCCAAGATTGTCCACGGCAGAGTGACATCAGAAGTTCAACTCAAACAGAAAGAAGCAAAAATCTTTCAAGCATTCAGGAGGCTTGTACAAGTAATTAAAATAATTAAAAGGTTGCATATTCATAACTATATGTAAACTGAACATAACTTTTATTATCAGTGTCCATCCTTTGATATCATGAACACTATAGACCATAAGTCATTATGCTTTTTAAAAGATTTATGGTTAGCTATTAAGTGTAGACACTTTCTAAATGTTTTATATAATCAGAAACAAGTTTTTGACCACGCCTCTGTGTATTTTGGCTCAGTACAGGTCTTATAGGGTGGTAGAGGGTGGTAGTAGCCTAATGGGTAACACACTCACCTATGAACCAGAAGACCCGGGTTCAAATCCCACTTACTACCATTGTGTCCCTGAGCAAGACACTTAACCCTAAGTTGCTCCAGGGGGACTGTCCCTGTAACTACTGATTGTAAGTCGCTCTGGATAAGGGCGTCTGATAAATGCTGTAAAATGTAAATTATAGTGTAAATTGCACTCATAATGTTGACTCTGCATTGGACATTTCTTCATTTACTTTGTTCACTGTTTTGTCCCCATCCGGAGACACTGGGCACAGGGCGGGAACCCAGCCCACCAGCCCAGGCAGGGCACACACACACACACACACCATTCACATATTCCAACCTGGAGTCAATTTAGAGTTGCCAAGACACCTCACAACCATGGAGGTGTGAGGCTATGTAGATAACCGCCAAATCACCTTGATCTAGAGTTTCGTGTTTGGTTGGGCAAAAAGGTGATAAACAGTTAAAGGTATTAAAATGGTGACAAAATGTATAAAACAGTGAAATTTACATCATTGTTAATTCATGAATTCTGCCTGGAGAATTACAATTACAAATGAAATTTCCATAAAAAAAATTCGGTCATTAAAAAATGAAATTTCCAGAAAAAAAATTTCTGTCAAGTTGCAGAAGTAGAAGTTTTGGTGTTTTTGTGCACCTAATGTGTATTGATCTCCAGAGTGTATATTTTCAACAGATTTTTCCAAATCTTTGCATAAACATTTTACAGCATGTTTCATAACAAGCAGAATGAAAAGAAATTGGAGGGTGTCAGACTGACCGGAAACTAGTTACCTAATTAAACTCTGAAGGCGAAGGAGTGAAGGTGGGGAGGTTATTAAAGACAAAGGAAGAAGATGATGTGGTGCTGGGATTAGAACTGATGTTAGATGAATGGCTAGCCCCATACACACTGGCAGAGCCCTGAGCTCTCAGCAGCCTCCATTACACCTGCTGCCACCGGCAGTGACACTGACCAACCCAAACTCTGCTGAACCTGCCCTCAGAAACACACACAGGTCCCACAATAACCCTGCTATGCACACCACATATTACAATAAGCCCCATGAACTCTTAAAATATTATTAAAATAAGATGTTTCTCAAAGTCAAGAACAGATGCTTATGAGGCCACATCATCAATGAACAAATATTATAATGCCTATGGGCCATGTTCCTTGTCCAGATAATTTAAGAAAAATTGATCATTTTTCCTCATTGTTCAGGAATTATCCATAAGCCTATGTACATTAAAACTGTGGAGAATAGTGTTCAAAACACTGTATTAAACAAAAAAGCACTGTATTAAAAACCACTCCAACCTAATGTTACCTGGCAGAAAAAGGCATGGCACAATAGAGGTTAAAAGAATGAACAGTTTATAATTTTTTTAACACCAGTAAATTATTATTGTAGTTACATATGAATATTGTATGTAAAAATGTACCATTGTACCAATGTACCAATCAAAATGAAAAGAACGAGAAAATGTAGAGAAAGAGACAGAGAAAAGACAGAAAAGACAAAAAAAAATATGTAAATAGAAAAGACTCAGGTACTGATGGGAAGATTCCCCTCAGCTCCCGATGGAAAAGAAAATGGAAGTCCCGCGACCACAAGTCAACATTCCTTTATACATTTGACTCACAGGAAGTTGTCACAGACCAATCATAATTTGTTGTTTCTGTCGTCACACCCCCCGGTGCCTCCCGTCTGGGGCAGACAAAGAAAGGGGGGATCTCACAAACACATGACTAGCATTTTACACCTCTTGCCATTTGACAAAGACATGGAGAACAAAGAGGTGATTGCCTCTCCACAAGACAAAAGTATCAGAAGTGCAGAAGTATTGTGGTCCTGTAGAATGTCCAATATCCCGGGTCTTATGGTTCATAGGCGAGTGTGTTACCCACTAGGCTACTACCACCCTTTCACCCAGTTCATGTCAGAGCACAAACCAATCATGAAGTCAAAGAAATTGTCTGTAGACCTCAGAGTCTCCAGGTACAGATATGGGGGGAGGTTACAGAAAATTTTCTGCTGCTTTGAAAGTCCCAACGAGCACATTGGCCTCCATCATCCATATGAGGAAGAACTTTTCCTAGACTTAAACTGAGTGATCGGGGGAGAAGGGCCTTAGTTAGGGAGGTGAACAAGAACCTGAAGGTTACACTGTCAAAACTCCAGAGGTCTTCTGTGGACAGAGGAGAACCTTCTAGAAGGACAACCATCTCTGGAGCCATCCACAAACATGGCCTGTATGGTAGAGTAGCCAGATGGATGCCACTACTTATTAAAAAGGCACATGGCACCAAAGGTCATCTGAGGGACCTTCAGACCATGAGAAATAAAATTGGTCTGATGAGACAAAGATTGAATTCTTTGGTGTGAATGCCAGGCATCATATTTGGAGGAAACCAAGCACCGCTCATCACCCGGCCAATACCATCCCCCCAGTGAAGTGTGGTGGTGGCAACATCATGCTGTTGGGAGGTTTTTCAGCTGGAGGAACTGGGAGATTAGTCAGGATAGAGGGAAAGATGACTGTAGCAATGTACAGAGTTGAAATGTACAGAGATGAAAACCTGCTCCAGAACGCTCTTGAACTCTGACTCAGGCAACGGTTCATCTTTCAGCAGGACAACGACCCTAAGCACACAGCCAAGATATCAAAGGAGATACACAGTGTATTTTTTTGCGTTGTCATTATGGGGTGTTGTGTGTAGAATTGAAGACTTGTAGGACTTATTCCATTTTGGAATAAGGCTGGCAAATAATAATTTACTGAAATTTTGCTTTGAAATCTAACTAGACAAATTAACTGCAAACTTTAAATGTATTGGTTAGATTATAGCTTTTTTTCACAGTATACATCTGATCAAGCATTCATGGGATGTGCTGGGAAAAACAAGTCTAATCCATGGAGTGCCCATCTCACAACTTAATAGGACATAAAGGATCTGTTGCCGTATTGGTTCCAGATCATTCAGAGGTGGGAGTGCCTCAAAAGGGTCAGAGACGTTTTGTTGGCACAAGAGAGGCATACAAAGCATTAGGCAGTTGGTTTCTACCGCAGTGTCGAATTTGAGCAGAATTGAAGGGGCATGGTGCAAGGGGCAAGGGTAGATTTGTTGTAGAGGGCTCAATGACCCTGGAGTTTTGCAGACTGGCAACTTCTCTCTCCTAAATGAAGACCGGCGAAATAATTCTACAGAGGAGCAGAGCTGCTAAATCTAATCTTGGGCTTTCTACGGTGCCAGATTAGCCTGCAGTGGAGACAGTCCCACTGGGCTCCAAACCAGCCAGGGCTGGATGTTGTTTTTCATTTAAAGTGTTCCTTTCACTCCCATTCTCTCTCTAAACCTCTGGATATTTCTGCTCATCTGTATCTGCATTCCATTGTCTAACTCTCTCAAAAGCTGTTCTCGAATTTGTTGCCCCAGTTTCCTGAGATGCTAATGAGGAATTTTAGCTGATATAGATGGGGCCAACATACAACACATTATCACTCCAAGCTTGGAGATTTCTCCTGTTTCTCAGATACACGAAAACCATTTATACAATCGGGCATCCTGCAGAAACTATATATCTGGGATATTTCCATGCTTCAGACTCACCAAGCTGAACAACTTTGCTCTGAATTCATTACCTCTCTGCATGGGTGGCTTATTTTATATATTTAAACACTAAAGCAATCTTTGGCAGGAGAAATAGCTTTGTGAGGATGGGGTGTGATGTTCAGTAAAAGAGCAACATCCTGATGATGTAACCGCAGGTCTTCCAGGCCTAACGAAGCAACACTGATATCAGGAACAGAATCAAATTACTTAGCAGCTAAATGCCAGCGAAGTCAATTTGTGAAATGTTAAAGCAGCTCTTGTCAAGCTAAAGAGCTGCTAAATGCCTCCGTGTTGTCCTAATTACAGGCTAACGCTCGTAATTGTTTGGGTGGATCCACACCGAAGCGATATTGCATGTGAGCGTGTTTGTTCAGGCTAAGAAATTTTGCATTTTAATTTAAGAGCCGTGTACAGAATCGGCCTTAATCTTTAACAATGTCAAACAAAGAAAACCAAAGGCTTTCGTTGTAAATAGAGCCAAAAGGTGTCATAAGTGTGTTTTGGGAATGAAATATTTATGCCAGTAATGCATAATTAATTCCCCCAAACAATGCACAGGCTGCAATTTATCAGTGAATAATATGAGCAAATTAGACATAATTCATCATCTGACGTCTGACCTCTAAAACAGAAAACTCAGAAACTTCTGGGAAGTCATGATTACCCACACTCATATGAACTGCACAAATGCAACACATTGTTGGATATACCTGTATGTATAAGGACATGTTTGTCACTCACTCACCCGTGTACATAAATTAGTGTCATTGTCACTCAGCAAGACGATGCTGCTGTAAATATAGCGCATGCCTGCAGGTCAGTATGTGTGTGTGCTGAGGTGAAGAGTAAGCTGGAGGAGGAGGAGGAGAGAGAATCATCATCACTCCATCTGAACATCAATACCCTTCAGGGTAGAATTGCCTCAGGCTAAGAAAAGGAGGAGACAGAAAGAGGCAGAGAAAAGAGGATGAGTGTGCAGAGGAAGGACGGCTGAGCAGAACTGAGCAGAGCAATGTTGAGAAGAAATGGGCGATATGGAAAGGAGGATGAGGAAATTCTGGAAAAAATTATGAAGAGAACACGGAACAGCCAGTGAGATGGAAAGCTGGGCATGAAGCAGTGAAAAAAACTAGACAAATAAGCTGAGACAGACAATATGTAGGAGCAATGTTTTCCTGGTGCATCCTGTATTCTCTATTATGCGTGTTCTGTCTTTCAGGTCATCCCACCCTGCCCTCCTGGCATAATGGAGCATGAATTTGCATAGAAAAGCAGTACACAAACATTACAGAGAATAAAGAAATACACAGAAATTCACATCAAAACAACATGACAATTGTAAGAAAAGGAACTGAATACACACAAATGATAATAAGACACGTTGTGAATGTCTCTGACCTGGATTCAATATGACCTCTATACAAGTCTGGGGGTAAGAACCAGATTTCCTTTCCTGTAATTTGTGATGGATCACTCCAGATGCTTGATCAAACCGGAAGTCAACACATTGGTCTTCACCTTGAAATCTCTCAACCGTGAAGTTCTGATGTGCACATCCCATTATAGGGACTTTCAGCAATGAACAGGGGTCATCTGCCAATGGCTTTAATGGCTTGTGGTTGATCATTTTACTGGTAAGGCTATAAAAACAGGAGGGAAAAGGCAACCAGTCCAACATTGCGTCAAAAAGTGTAGGTCTTTCCTACAGAGAGGAAAATCAATGGGCAACGAAAGGCAATATGTCAGTGAGTACAGACTCCTTCATGTAAAGGATCTCAGAAACTGGGGGGAAGAGGTCAGACAGACCCAAAGCCAAAACAGCATCAGAGATTCTGAGAGGCCACAGCTTGTGTGATAGGCGGCTCACCGGACCATAGCTTCAATCACAGCTTAATAGATGTCATATATTGGCCCTCTAAAGAGAGACTCTGAGGTGCAGGACTGACAAGTCTGTGACTTGTACAGACCCTGGACACCATGAACCACAGCAGTTACCCTATGGTTGGTGTCTATCTTACAGAAAACATAAGTTTACGCTATGCTAGAACTACCTCGTGAAAAATAGTAATTCCACAATTATGTTCAGCCGTTACATATATGCTAAATATATGCTAAACTTTGATATGTGAACAATTTATAATAAATGTTAATATATACATACATATAAACGGTTCATTTGTTCTTCATTACTGAGTACAACGACGCACTGAACACATATTTTTCCTGTTAGCCGAGTAATACCATAGCCCTTTCTCTATAAAACAGATTGTTTTTTTGCTAGCTGTGTGTATTGAAACTGCATTTTAAAAGGCTTTCTGACAGTGTCCCATTAACATTATAAACTATGGCAGTAAGGCTCATGCTTTTTTGCAGTCTGTAGATGTCTCTGATTCCCCAAATTGTTTAATTCTCCCCAATGGGGCATGAGCAGTTGGGAATCTGCCTTCTCTCCAAGTGTTTTTCACGCCACCTGTGATCGCAGGTGGGTTGCACAGAATCACCAATTCAGACATTCTGTTGGGAACTTCAGTTGCGGTCACCTCGATGTGCTAATAACCACAGTAACAGAGCCAAGGGGACGACAGACTAGAACTCAGCAGGCCTGGGGCTCACACAACTAAGATGTCAACTTAATTATAGTAGACACAGTTCTGTCTACCAGGATTGTTTGAATTTTTAGATATAAGTAGATCCCCATTTTGCTCTCAAAATGTCCCTGACAGGATGAAGCATGGACTGGTATTTCGTTGAGTGGTTTTATGCTATTATTCTGGTCCATTGTGGTGTGTGTCCTCTTAGAATGCCTAACCATGTAGACAGAGGCTTGTTTTGTTAGGCATTTCTCTTTACTTCCCTTCACTTAAGGTCTTTAAGGGCATGACGGATTTTTACATCAGTTCAAAACAACATTATCAGAACATCCTCAGCAAGTTCAATCAGACCCTGACCTCTTAACTCAGAAACTCTGGAGAACTTGTAAACATCATTAAGCATCCATCTAAAAGGAGTCAATGTGAACAGTGCCTTGTCAGGTTTGGATCCCTGCTTTCGGGGTGCTGCCATGTTTTTCATGTCCTTGTGTGAATTTATGAGAAGCAAGTTTAACAAGTTTAATTCATGGATCGGTAGGATTAAACTGATCTCCTGCACATCCACATTTGGTTACTTTGCCTCTAGCTATCTGTGACCCTGAATTGGGTGAACAGCTAATGACGGTTAATTAACTGCACATCAATATAAGGGGCTCACATGGAGGGGTGTTGTTTCTGTAAATATTAGAAATCTCATCACTTGCTCCTGTATGTCATCACATTTCACACAATGTTGGATTGAAGGGTCCAGAAAATTGATGTCCTATTTGTCTTTATTCTCCTGTCTCTTGATTATGCTCATTATCAGTGCTGTAAGTGCCGGAATAAAAGAACAGGTATTCACACACTCATAGGTCCTCCAGGAAAGGATCCATGAAAGTCAGATGACCCCTACTTTTCCCCCTATGAACATTAAGATTTGGCAATTTAATGTAACAAAATTGAGAATATGCTCTTATATCCATTTCAGATTAAATGTAGGCATTTATAGAGGGAAACATGGGGTGTTGTCATGATCCCAGTCAAACCTCCCCTCCAGCAGCAACCCATGAGCACCACTATAAAAGTTCATAGTTTGACTTGTCTCTCTGTGCTACTGGTGATATTCCAAGACCAGACTCTATGCTTTTCTCTGGACCACTGCCTGGATTTATCACCTCCCTGCCCCGCATCCTGGGTGAGTCCTCGCCCTGCACCTAGTGTCCCAGGATGTGCCCCGGCAGCTGTAGCCATGAGCAGGACAAAGTGGTTATGGCATTGAGAGAGAGAGTGTGAGAGATCACTATACTTTGGCCAGCCTGCCAAATGAGAGTCTATGTAGCAGTTGCAGGTGACATATGGCTGAGTATCAAGATCTGTCCTTGACCCTGGACATGCTTGCTTGTCCAATACCTGCATAAAGTTTCAGGCACAACCAACCCCTCACAGTGGGACTCATCCTGTCACCTCCAAAGGACCACGAGAACCAGGAAACGTAATGTGTCCCATAGACTATTATTACCAAAAGGTCACGTGAACGAAGCACAGGTGGTCTCCCCCCTCCACAAACCTTCATTTGTAGATGGTCACGAGAACCAGGAAATAAGATCTCTCCCACAGACTCATCACCCCCAACAAGGACATGAAAGTTCTGTTCCTTAGAGTTTATTGATTTGGGTACCAGAGGGTCACCACAGCCACCACCACCGTTACAACTACAGCTCCAGGGATCTTCAAATGGACCAGTAACATCGTTACAGACACCTTATCTAGACCATGACACTTAATACATCCTGGACTTCTCCAACCCTACAACCGTAGGACTTATTATTATATCATATCCAACCCTGCACTGACACCGTTTGCAGGCTCACTCTACCCTGGAAGGGGGTCCCTCTCTGTATCACTCCTTCCCAAGGTTTCTTCCTTTCTTTTTTTTTTTTTCTCTCTCCTAGAGTTTTTTTGTGTGGAGTTTTTCCTTGTGTGCAGAAGGGTCAAGTGTGGGGGGGTGTCAACTGTAGGGCCTGTCAAAGCCCATTGAGACATACTGTATGTGATTTTGGGCTATATAAGAAATAAATGTTGTTGTTGTTGTACAGTATGTATGGATGTATCATGACAACACATACATGCATGTTTGGTCTCACTCCCATTAACTCAATATCTTCTATCACATAAGATTAACAAATCTAAAATATATTTAGCATCTCAGCATCTAAGGAAGAGGATGTTCTTTCACATTGGGCCATAAAAGTCAAAACCCCAAACCACAGCAAGATCAAAGGTCTCTAATCATTGTGGGGGTTGTCTTCTGACCCGACAAAGTGATCCAGGTCAAGGATACAAAAAGGAAGGTAACATGTCACTGTATTCAGTCTCTCCCACACATGCTGCGGCTATTAAGATTTCTGCTACCGATCTTTTTATCCAGTGCTGTGTTTAACATCGTATGTCGGATTGATTTTTATAATTCAATGCTGTTTTATGGGAATGTGTAAACTTGTATCCGGAGATTATATTTACCACCTCTGTAAAAGATGTGATTATGTACTAGAATAAATCTATAGAAGATCCTTATAAAATTAAGTTGTTAGTTATAGAGAGAACCTTTTGATCACATGGCAACAAGCTGTAATTCTGTACATTATAGAACTTCTTGATCCTATAGCACGTAAATAGAATTGTTGTGAACTATAAAGAGTTCTAATTATACCTGGTGTGATCAACCAATAGACAGTGCAAATGTGTATGGTGGAAAGTTATTTTATTAATTATATTTGATTGATTAACCAGACACTTTTCCCCAGAACCTCCCAAAAGTTCTCCTTTCTTATCAAGGTCTTCCCTGTGGTCCTCGTCATTCCGACTATCCACATAAATGAGTAACTTGGGTAGCTATATTGGAGTCAGACGATACAGATCGAGTTGCATAATCCTTGTCTAATTTATCGTCCAAAACCGTCATACATGCTAAGTCCTTCACTGTCATATCAGTTTTCGTCGCTGGGCTGATAGGTGGGCTTTTTAGAGCTTCTTGTTAGACCGGAGATTAATGGTCCAATTTAGACATTAACCAACAGGCAAGTGATCATGGACAGGGTTTACACTGAAGGCTTTTCCTGCTCTTGTAATGCACAACAGAACTGGCTAGCTGGATGTACTGTTAGTAATGACATTTCTTACTTTCCAGTTTGCTTTTTCAAAGTGTCAGCAATGAGGAGCTGTAGACAATGATGGGGGTACAGAACCTACTGAAAACGTCAAACTTAGAGGAAGGCCAAAGCTGGCCATTGAATTCATTCCTCTGCAGTCACCCACAGCTGAGGAATGAGGACACGACACTTGAAGAGCATCTTGTTGCCTTCATTCCTGAGGATCAGAAACTTAAGTTCATCTGCCAAGAACATGATGAAGACACATCTCACATATTCAAAGTGCGATTTTTTTTCAGAGCTTACCAGCGAAGTGGACAGATGTGTTTAAGAAAATAGTGGAACTAACACAGCGGTGTCATCAACATTGTTGACCTACTATATGCACTGATCTGATTCTATCCACATTAATGGGTTCATTCAGCATTTCCAGTAGGACAAGCTGTATTATTACTTTTATAATGATTAAAATCAAAAAACATAATTAAGCCCAGTGGAAACTATTTACATTCCATGATTGAGCAAAGCAGTGACTTGCATCAGGGACTCAAGCCAGGGGAAAATGAAAGAATTGCAGTACATGTGAGTCGATATTACAGTGAATTGATATTATTCTGTTTTTATTCTGGTTTTTACCTTTAATGTATTTTACTTCTGCAAATTACTTGTTTATAGGAAATAGATCCCATCCACTATCACTGATGGGATCTATTGGGTTATTCTCTATAGAGTTCTTTGATAAAAAATTAATTGAAAATAAAATAAACTACATCAGTTTTACTGGGCATTTGAAAAAATCTGGATAAAGGTGCTCAGTGGAACCTCAGTGGCACTTTGGCGGTTCGGGATATGATCTGGCAACCTTCTGATTACGGGTCCGTTTTCTTTCCAACTAGGCCACCACTGCCCCACCATAGTGCTTAACCTTCTCAGTCATTTCTCAGACATGTTCCCTACAAGCTAATATCTCTCCATTCTCATCCATGTTGCCATGGTGAACAGTAGGTTTGCAGTGCCATTGATGAGGGCTAATTTTCATTCTCATCCCATCAGAGATGAGTGAACACTTTCATCTGCTATGGAGTCAAGAATTTTGTTTGCCTCTCTTTCTCTCCATTTTCTCAATGTTTCACTACTATTTTATAGCTTGGATGACTAAAATAAGTCCAGAAAAAACACATTTGTAGTTCCAATGGGCATTCTGTTATTTCTACGTATTTAAAAAAATTCTCTGTAGAGTCAGGTTCATACATATTGGGACATAGACATAATTGTAATGTTTTTGGCTCTTTGCCAAAAGTCAGATGAAAGGTGTAGTTTATATGCCTCCCAAATATAAAAAGGACCAAAAGGAATGGACAATTGTGCATATTCTCTCATTATCCCATTTACAAGGAGCAGATAAAGGGTCTAGAGTGCTTTTCATTTACATTACATTTACGGCATTTATCAGACGCGCTTATCCAGAGCGACTTACAATCAGTACAATCAGTAGTTACAGGGACAGTCCCCCCAGGAGCAATTTAGGGTTAAGTGTCTTGCTCAGGGACACAATGGTAGTAAGTGGGATTTGAACCTGGGTCTTCCGGTTCATAGGCGAGTGTGTTACCCACTAGGCTACTACCACCCCTGGACTTTTCAAGTCTGCTATCTGCTTTTCTATCTGTTGCTGTCAACTCTCAATATGGCAGCCAATGGGCTGTCACTATCAGTGAAGCAAGCTGTCATTATACTAAAAGATCAAAAATAATTCAAAGAATTCAGTCCCTGGTGAAGAAAAACCCTTCACAACAATTGTCCAGATCAAGAACTCTCCCTCCAGGAGGTAGGTGTATGTGTGTCAACAGACAAGAGAAGAGGTCACCAGAGTAAATACAGAGGGTTCAACACAAGATGTAGGTGAGCCTCAGAAACCATTTGGAAAGTCAACATCCAAAAAAGCCTTTGTGCATCCTGTTGTACAACATACAACAAGGATCAACTTGTACCAGAGTGATGGGAAGAGAAGAGTATGGAGAAGAAAGGGAACTGCTTGTGATCCAAAACATGCCACCTCATATGGTGGCATGGTGCTTCTGTTATCATGGTGTGGTCATGTTGAACTGCCAGTGGAACTTGTTCCCTTGTATTTACTGATGCTGTGACTGCTGACACATGCAGCAGGATGAATTCTGACATTTTTCTGGCAATATTGCTCGCTCCTAATCAGCTGTATGCTTCAGGACTCATTGAATGGTGCTTCACGGTGCAAAATTAACAATAACCTAAAGCATGCTGCAAAAGGATGGAATGTTAGGCAATGGCCAAGTCAATGACCTGACCTTATGCGTTTCACTTGCTGAAGCCAAAATTAAAGGGAAAATGTCTTAAGAACAAGCAGGACTGAGGACAGTTGCAGTAGAGGCCTGGAGGAGCATCACTGAGGATGTAACGCATGCTACTTCCTCACTCTGGATGATTTAAAAACTTACTGTCGCATGTGCAAAAAAAACTGCATTGGTTTTATCTGTTTATTTATGTAATCCTGAGGATGCTTTTGACTGTCAAAAAAAGCCTCATACACTGTAGGTCAGCACTGTATAAGGGATTTGTTGAAACCCCCCATTTTCATCCCTGGAATCCAAGAAAAATGGCGTTATTACTGTACTGTAAAACAATTTTAGAGGTGTATGAGTGTTCCTATTGTTAGCTCTGTCTGCATGTGTGTGTGTGTGTGTGTGTGTGTGTCCTTGGTACAGCTGATTAGACTGAATAAGCGGGACACACCGGACTCTTCCTTTAACCGCACTAAGACGAGACAGGAAAAGAATGGGAGAAAGAAAAGTGGCAGGTACTGTTTTATTTCTTTTTTTCATGCTGTCATTACGGGCAGGTCACACATTCAATTATAACCTCCAGCTACAGGGCATTAATGAACACGCGGCCGAAGGAGGGGAGGCTGCGATCAATGCGCCGCACTCTCCTCTAATCCAGCCGACAGCAGCGATCCATCCAATCTCACTCCCTCCTCCCTCCTCCCTCCCTCCTCCTTTCCCTGAAAACTCATTTCAGCTGGTCACCCCTGGGCCACATCCTGCTGTGTGCTGCTCTTTCCTTTTTTTTCTCTTTCTTCTCTTCTCCTTTCCTACGCTCCTCTTTCTTCTCCTCTGCACCAGACTTTGTTTCATATTTCATTCAGACTTTGTCCCTCTCTTTCCACCCTCTCTGTTTCTTCTCGTTCACTCTCCTCCTCTTTCTGTTCCTCTGTGCAGGCGCCTGCTGTAATGGAACCTGCTGGTGGGTGAGCCTGTTGAAGACTGCAGATGAGTCTGCTGAAAAATATAAACCGAATGACCAATCACTTCCTCCTCGTTCAGGGATGGCGTGGCATGCCTGCTTTTCAAAATGCTTGAAGGTGATTACTAATCCACAAAATGCACTTCAGATCAAGAGGAACATTCAGACACCTCCAAATGGCAAACAGAGATTCTTGCTGCTGAGGCATTGGATTGATTGCTCATCAGGCTGAGTAATATGGAGGATATTGGTTTGCCACCACACAGTTAAATACTCCAAAACCTGTCAGCATTTCATTGGGCCACTCAGAGTCTTTCCTTACTTGAGTAAATATACAGTTCTTTTTTGTATATCTTCATGGAGCTTATCCCATGTTGGTGTTGGTCAATGCAAATAATTATTTCCAACAAATCATTTTAATGCCTTAAAATCTTTCCTTGCCAAAAAGGGACCAGTTCAAAGTCATCACTTAAAGACCAAAATGACCATGATCTGCATGTAAACATCTGACAACATCTGAAGTTGAAGCTTTATTTTCATTTCAGCTACATTCATGTTAGACAGCACATAGGGAAATGAAACAACGTTTCTCCAAAACCTGGTGCTACATGTAACATTTGAAAAAGTTACATACTGACATAAAGTTCACGTGTGCAACACCGACAAACTGGGCTACATAAGGTGCAAACAGGGCACAAAGGCAGTGCAAGATTAACATTTAACATAAAACATGTAGACAACAATGTAGACAACCGACAGCGCTAAACTAGTGAAATGAATAATACATGTGTGAAGTAAAATAGTGCAAATACTTCTGTGCAAAATTGAATGGTGACTAAATAGGTAATATTTTAGATAGATAATATAACAATATAACAGAGGTACTGCTAGTGTGGAAAGTCCCTGAGTGTAGTAGCCTAGTGGGTAACACACTCACCTATAAACCAGAAGATCCAGGTTCAAATCCAACTTACTACCATTGTGTCCCTGAGCAAGACACTTAACCCTGAGTTGCTCCAGGGGGGGACTGTCCCTGTAACTACTGGTTGTAAGCCGCTCTGGATAAGGGCTTCTGATAAATGCCGCAAATGTAAATGTTCAGGTGTCTGATGGTCTGTGAGATGTAAGAAAATGAAAGTGAAGTGATTGTCATTGTGAAACAATGAAACGTGTCCTCTGCTTTTAACCATCACCCTTGGTGAACAGTGGGCAGCCATGACAGGTGTCCCGGGGAGCAGTGTGTGGGGACTGTACTTTGTTCAGTGGCACCTTGGCGGCTCCGAATTTAAACTGGCAACCTTTCGATTATGGGTCACTGTCACAGGCAGAGGTTGTAGTCCTGTGGTTTGTGACAGCCTGGATGCCCTGCCACATGTGTCGTGTGTCTCCGCTGTCCTCAAAGTGGCTGTGAATTTTCTGGCCGTGTGCACGCTTTGCCACACTAATGGCTTGAGATAGTTTGGTCCTCGCTGATCTTAGGGCCACCATGTCACCCCTCCTGAAGGCGGAGTCTCGAGCTTTGACCAGTTCACGCACCTCTGCAGTCATCCACAGCTTCTGGTTTGGTCCTGTGGTGATGGACTTGGTTGGTGCTTTTTCAGTGCATTTGCTGATGTAGCTCTTCACTGATGTCATGTAATCCTAAAAAAGTTGATGCCGTTGTCTTGGAGAGCAGAAATGGCTCCTGCCGGCCAGGTTCTCACCGGTTTTATGCACCTGACGAGCAGTCTGTATGCTGGAATTAGCATAACAGCCTAGATGGGGGCGGGGCTCGGCCCGGTACGCACTGGCGTTGATGGAATTTAGGCAGAACTGACTTGAGATGGTTGAAATCTCCGGCGATAATGAACAGTCCATCAGCTCCGTACAGCACGCAGAGCACCTCCTTTGGTTCTGAGACCATTCCGTATTGATGTAAACACACAAGTCGAACTGCATTCCGGTCAGCACGAAACGTGATAAGCCCATCCAGCTGAATGGTGGCGTCCGGAATTCTGTCACTGAGCCACGTCTCGGTAAAAACTCAGCATTCTCGCTGTATTCCGACTGGGACGTTTGATGTAGTCCAATTTATTGTCCAGAGAACCGATGCTGGATAATAGAACGGACAGGAGAGCCGGTCGGCTAGGATTAGCCCTTAGCCTAGCACGGAGCCCCGCCCGTTTCCCGCCCTTTTTTTGTTTCTTCATTTCCCATGGGCACCGGCATCAGGCGACACCGGGGCCTGGAGGCCTGCTCTCCGCAGAAGTCTGAGCGTGCGCAGTTGATCACGTAAACCATCCTGTATGTCAGCAGGATGACAAAGCTGGAAGAGGTTTTTTTCAATTGAAGACATGGACATGGTTTTCCCAGATAAAAAAAAAGCATCGTTGTGGAAACTCAGAGGTCGCTGCGAGCTAATGTTGTGCCGCCATCTTGGAACCACCAGCTGTAAAATGAAATTAGGCATAGTCATGTTCTGGATAATCCCCAAAACTAATTAGTTGGTAACTAGTATGCTACTATCTCACATGTGCACATTTCAGAACCAGCTCACAGTCAACTTGGTCAACTTGCATGTCTTTGGGAAGAACATGGAGCGCCCGGTAGAAGCACAGAAATCGTGGTAGATCAACTTCTGTGCTCTCTCTCTCTCTCTCTAATTTGCATGTCTTTGAAGTATGGGAGGAATCATGAGAAAGCACATGGAAAACACAGAAAGAAGGATAAAAGCCTTGTTGTTAGGTTGTCCTTGCAAAAAAATTCCCCACAAATTATTTGTTCTAAAGCCAGTGTACAGTTTGCAAAAAACAGAAACCGATTTTGGCTGAATCTAACCGGGGAAGACACTGAGCAACGTTGGCCATTTATATGTCAGAGGTTTCGTTACAATTTCTATGGACAAAATTACTTTTGTACATGAAATGCATTTTGTGGACAAAATGACCTTCTGTCAACAAAATTACTATTTGTCATTGACACATGTATTCTGTTGTTGATCAAATGTATTATGTGGACAAAAATGATGATTCTGTGGATGATTTTACTTTCTCTTGTTGAATGAAATTAATCACTACTGTGAAGGGGGGGGGGGGTATTTCTCTTTGGACAAAGCAGCAACATATAGGAAGTTGATTTTGTGATTATTTCATTTATTTGGCAGCACAGAATGTATTTTATACCCAGAAATAAGCATTTGACATTTGCCTCAGATACGGGAAGAATAGACTACAAAATATAAATAGAATAGAAAAATACATCCACAGTGAACTACACTGCTACAAGTGCTTTTTTTGGGTGCGATAAAGGTCAATGGGTCAAGTAAGAGAATGTAAAACAAATAGTCCAGAGCTTTAAAGTAAAAAGAAAAAACAATTAAGCAATCAATACATTTTACTTGTGCTGATGTTATATTTCAACTTTCAGGTTGAGTGTTTACCATGCAGCCCACACAGTTGGAACTCAGGAGTCCCATTCATCTTCAGTAAAGGCAGCAGTGTCCTTTTGTGCTGTTGTTTATTTCAATGACACACCTTAAATATTGTTTAGTCGAAGCTGCATTTGACTCTCTAGGAAACTGAATACTTGCCCAATAAATAATACCCACTGTCACAGCATGAAGTTGTCACTCTCAGTGTAATAGATTAAAACCACATTCTCTTGACTACTAGACTCATCCTGAATATCGTTTCTTTCATATTGTAACTAATAAATTGCATAATTGTGTTTGCTCAGGACCTCCACAGACATTTTAGTCTACAATAAAGAAATACATCTCTGGTACCCAGGAAGTGCCCTTTAGCTGAGCTGATGTAATGTGCATGTGGTTTCTGCTGCAACTGATCTAATAAGAAACTTAATCTCTTATCCTCACAGCCATCCAGAGACCAAAGACCATATATCACTTGGCATTGAACAACACCCCACATTGATTTCTGTGTCATACCGATGCCCCGATGTCTTCAGGAGAATAGGAAACATGACATGTAAGTAAAAGTGGGGACACTGGCGATGCACAGGGGACTGTGCAATGTTACGATACTCAGGGGGATGAGTGTGAGTATGACTGAGGAACTTCACCCTTGCCACCGTATGGTGTGCCAGAGGCCGAGATGGCATCACACAGTCGGCTGAAGCCCCAGGCACAGAGCACTCTTAGTGCCAACCTGGCACAGACTGCAGTGGAGAGATGGAGAGGAGCAATAAACCATGCTGAGAGGAAACTGAAAGAACACTACTGCCCCCACCTGGCTGCTGCCTGGCAAAAAAGTATGAGGAGAAGCACCAACCAAAAAGACAAAAAAAGACATTCACTGTATAGTGTATGCTATATAGGAGACTAACTAGGACATACGGGCAGACACTTGGACATCATGATAAATCATGCCACCACATAATTGCATGTCGCTGTTTGACTATGCCCTAACAATATTGAAATGAAAGTTACAAATAAAAGCATGTGCAAACTTTCCTTTTTTTCTGTATCCACCTACGCAAGCAGTTTAAGGACTGCAGCAATAACTGCATATATATGCTAATCTTCAACATGGAATCTTCAGCTTGAGGAATAGGTGAGGAATAAGTAATTACTGCAAAGCAAATGCCTACAAAAAAGAGATTTTAAGCAGGAACTGCCATATCATTATGAAAGTGAGGTTCATAACGTAAACTATTTCCTCCTGACCAAGAGAAGTATGAATATTGTTCCAGTATATAAAACATTAAGTACACTACTCTCACTCGTACTGAATGTTTACTTGTTGCATCTGACCATAGGCTGTTTTTTTGTTGTGTTCACTGAAATTCATTGTCTAGTTTATGGTACATAGTACATTAAAGAAGATATTTTGGGCACAGATTCTACCAATTTCTCTTGCTTACCTTTTTTTATGGCAAAATTCCCCAACTAAAGGCAATTTCATTTCCTCTTTTGTGGAAACCTCCTTTTGCCCTCCACCTGACATACTGTAAGCCAAACAGCCCTTTCAGAATCAAGATGCGTTCACACCGTTACCACAAGCTCCCCACTACCTGAGGTTCCACTGTCTCCTAGCAACCTCAGCATGGAATGCCTTAGGGGGCCGGAATCTTGGCCCAGTTTGTCAGAGATATTACAGCCATCTGATACTGGATCTTCTCCCGCAGTGCCTGATATTTTGCATTGACTTAATGTTCTTTCATTTAACAAGATCGTCGGTTTCTATTTTTATTGGCTCTCAATAAATCAACCAACCATTGCATAAAACTTCAGAGGAACATCTGGTTCATAATTACAACTGCTTATTGCTATTATAATGCTGTTAGTGGGAGGCCTGGGATCAGAATAATGCATAATTCACTAACTCACAATCTTTGCTCTGTAACAGTAAAATGTGACAAACTGCACAACTTATTAATTTTTTGATTGAAGAGCTCTGTGTGTTTTTCTCCTTTACTGTTATTTGTATGGAGTGTTGATCTGCATGGCATGTGACCACCATGCGGCCTGCAAGTTCAGGTCCTTATTTTCGCAAAAAAGGCTTTCCCACCAATGCACAATCCACAGAATACATTCGAGAATGCTCGTTAACCACATCACTCATAAAAAGCAGGTAACATTTTGCAAAAGTTTTGCAGATATTAATACAAAAAATGGGGAAAAGATCCAAAACACACTGGGGCACACAACTTAAATTTATAATTCCTATCTGGGTCATGGATTTGAGTCAAGCATGGGAAAATATCACTCTCCTAAACAAACATCCTGTATGGCAAGCAATATACTGAGGGCAGTTTTAGACTGAAACTACAGTTTGATCTCGGAGTAAATTCTCCTGAACTGGGATTGCATGCATTCCCACCCCTTCTCCTGGCTCCACTCTCTTCCTACACCCTAAAATGATGCATTATTTGAGCTAGGCAATATTAAAGTAGGCCTGGAGTGTGTACCCTATTACAGGCAGGCACCTTGTAGGCTTGTTCCTACTTTGCATGGTGCACACTTCATCTTACCTGTGACCCCAATGTGAATAAAGTGGGTTTAGAAGATGGATAGACGTTCCTAATACATTTGCATTGTGAGATGCCTGCAAAGAAAATCAAAATTCAAAGGCAGTCGTTTTAGGGAGTGAAATGCATTCAGACTGAAATGGAGTGGAAGTTACCAGGTATCCTGGGCTTTTGCTTTTGATTTGACTTTTTCCCGGCTGCATGTTAATTTTTACACCCTCTCTTTCTGAAAACATTATAGATTCTGTGTCTGACTACTGCATATTGAAGCTTAATTTATTATTTGGAATGTGTTACAATATACCACATGCTGTTTTTTATATCTTTGTGAGTAACAGTGTAGATACATGGTAAAATTCCTAATCTTTAATCTACCCCTAAATGTGTGTTGTATTGTTTTATCCTGTTTTTTTTACTACATTTATGGAAAAATTACTTTTGAGTCTGCATCTAGTGCTAAGGTCAAGAACAAGACTAGTATTAACATATAAACACACACACACATACACATTTCACCCACGCCAGTAATACACACACTGTTTCAGACATGCATATTTTATAGAAAACCTTTCTGTCAGTTCGATGGTGTTCTGCCCAGGGGGCAATCGTGGTAAAAGTCACATTGACTAGGCAAACATTTTCCCTGCTCTGTCTGTGTGTGTGTGTGTGTGTGTGTGTGTGTGTGTGTGTGTGTGTCAGGAAGTCTGGGACTACAGGGCTTGTAAATCCATTCATTTTACACAATGTCATAAACACCAGCCACAGTCTCTCCAGAGTTGAGGACAGTGCAATGAAAAGGGTTGGTATTTTCAGTTCTGGCCCACATCAAATATTCACCAATAACCTCAGGAGGCAGCAAACACTGACAGAAATGGAGGGTGAGAATGAATATGATAAGGAGAGGTGGTCGCAGGTGCCAGTGCCCATCCCGGGTTACAGGGGCCAGGGTTGCCAATGTATCTAGTGTGCACACTTTTGGGTGGTGTGAGGAAATTTAACAACCCGGAGGAGAGGGTGCGAAATCACAAAGATGATTCTCCAAACTTCCCCCAAACTTTGAGGTGGGCACCCACAGCACTACCCACCACATCACAATGTGGCCCTTCCAAAGAATGACAGAAAGAAAGATGGCAAAATCTTTCACTGTGGTGAAAGTGACATCTTCAAGTGCCACATACTGATCTGTCACCTGGGGGTGCAGCACCCATGCCAGAGATGCCGGCGGGTTCAATGAACTCATTCACATGGCCATTGGTCAAAATATGGAAACATTGAGCCTATATGGGTGGCTATCCATCTTAGACCTTTCTGTGAAACAGTACAAAGAAACAAAGAGCTCAAATTCCAGAAGACTCATTCTCATGCTTTTTATAGGAAAAACCTCAAGAATTGATATTCTCAATCTATTGTCGATCCTGTCGCTGTAATACATTTCCCATGTGGCTCAACTTCCCATCAGTAAAATCTCTCTATCTATATCTTTATGACTGAAAGGGAGTGGGAATTAGGGAGGGGTGTGTGAAATGTTAGACAAGACTGTGCTTTGCCAAGCAAATCAGAGTGCTCTCAATTAGAGTCCATATTCCTCTGCTCTCTGCAGTAAAAAAGTTTTAAAAATGACAGAATGGTTCAGAAGACATCGAGCAGAAGAAAGATATCTCTTCGGGCAATTCCTCTCTGACTTATTTTTTGACACAAATTTGAAAGACGCATAGCGGTAAACCCCAGAGCTGCTCGTAGATTTGGGCAACTGTAGCACATGAATAGGAAAACCACAGTGGATGTAAAGCTGTCAGATGCACAGACATGAGAATTCAGCTATTTTTACGGGACATTACAAACTTAGCAAACAATCTGTAATAAAGAAGCTAACTATGAGTCATTGTAAGACTGCATATCCAATGTCCCGGCCCAAGCAGCCCCCTGCTGCTACTGTCTGCCACTAATAAAAACCTTCTGTTCGGTCACACTTTCATCTGCCAAAATTCAGTTAATTAGATTTTAGTGCTGGAGGAAAGGTGAAAAAATGGCAAAAAAGTGCCTAATTTATTGTGTGAACCAGAGTTTTCTAAACAGCACAACATTTATAACGTGTGTGTCTGTGTGTGTATGTGTGTGTTGGATGGCTGCAGTACAGTTGTTCAGACAAGCTAATACTAATTGTGTAGATAATTATATTGTTTTATTCAGAATTTATCTTTTTAAAAATATCTAATATTGTGCATGAAAGTACGATTGTATTTGGGACATTGACTAACAAAGTTTAACAATGCTCGTGGTAATACAGGCAGTAGAAAACAGTACAGTAATAAAACAGTTCCAGTTACTTTGGTTCTCAAACTGTGATGCGTGTCCAACTAGTAGAACTCAGCCTCCCTGTAGCGGTACTAATGTTAATATTCACAGCTGCCAAGTGTTGAAATGTAGTGTAGTTTTATTCTTAATATCCTCTGTGTAATATAATAAATATCCTCTTTTACTGTGAGTTTGAGACAGTAGTATTGGTGTGGATGTATGTCACGTGAGCAGATCCCAAGGGTCTTATATCTTATAGTAACACATTTTAATGTTATGATTTAGAATGCAATGCTGTACAGAAATTCCACACCACAAGGCTGCCTCAGAGAAACAGTGAAACCTTTCCAGGTGTCACATGATTTCATCCACGTGACCGGGACCAACATGGAGATGAGGTAACGTGACTCCCATAAATTGGCAAGATGGCCACAGCCTACTGCTCAGTCATTGATTGGCTTTCGCCAGTTCGACTCGGCTCTCCATCACCTCGTCCCAAGAGTAAGATCCCTCCTGTCTTGTCTCCTATCACCTTACTATCCTGTCTCTTCCCAAATCCTGACGCGAACGTCAACATCAGTGTGGTGTTGCAGCTCACGCTGACACACATTCACAGATTAAACTGGAGGAAACTTACCTGCCTCCTTGCATCCAGTGGCACTGGGGTTTCTCATTTCTTCCAACACACACTCAAGTTTTGGTCCTGAGTTGGTACTGTGTTTAAAAAAAGAACAGAATGTCTGGCAACTAACAGATGTTAAACCCAGTCACTGAATCATAGCAGAAATGAAGCTGGGAGAAAACAAATCTATGACATGCCTATAACCCTGTTTTCATTCTCGGAGACGTTTGCATGGAAATGGTCGCCCCAAAAGGAGGACAAACAAGATCACACTCTCAGGTCAAATCCCCAGCAGAAGTAATCATTAATCAAGATAAAAAGTGAAAGTGAAGTGATTGTTATTGTGAAACAGTGCAGCACAGCACACGGTGACACAAAACTCTGCTTTTAACCCTCACCCTTGGTGAGCAGTGGGCAGCCTTGACAGGTGTGTGAGGACGGTACTTTGCTCAGTGGTACCTCAGTGGCACCTTGGAGTTTCGGGGTTTGAACCGGACACCTTCCAATTACGGGTCCGTTTCCTTACCCATTAGTCTAGGTGGTCACCTGTTAAGGGCATGAAAGCCCCAAATTAAGATACAAAAATAAATGTTGTTTAAAACCCATTAATCATGGCTTTTCATTAATTTAGGAGTATTCTGAAGATTAATTGTATTTTTCTGTGGTCTCTAATGGATGGAGCAAAACATTGCGTCTGTTAGGTGTTTTGCTTTCCTAAGACCATTTCAAGATAGCAACCATAATGTCATTCTTACCTTTTTACAATGATAATTTTTCACATTTTCTTGCTCTCTCAGTCTGGCACATATAAAATAATTAAAATAAAAAATACACATATACACCAGTGCAATACACATATGCATGAGTTATGATGCAAGGTCTTAGGGGGGAATCTGTTTTTCCACTGCTTTGTCACCTGGGAGATTGAGGGATGAGTTGCTGTGTGTTAGTTCAGAGATTTGTGTGTGTGTGCGTGTGTGTGTGTGCACATATGGTTCTTGTAAACATCATGTCACAGGAGGCTGAACCCCTTTGGGATCTATGCACACATAAAAACACACCATACCACATATGACCAAGCTCCATATACACGCTTTAAGCCCCACACACACTTTTGTTTTTTATCTGGACCCCAGTGTGTCATAGGTTGCCAGATGCATTGAGTGTTCTTTGAAATTCCCATGAGGGGCCAGGAGTATGAGTGCATTTTTTCCACAAAATGTTCTACAAAACACACTATAGTGGTTTGGCTGGTGTGTAAAAGGGGTGAGGGGGGGGGGGGGGGGGGGGATCACATTTATTTTAGTTCTCAAGATCAATCAAGTTCACTGGACTGCAGTTACGGTAAGAGGAGGGCAAACAGTTCATCTGGCAATGCAATACCCTTCCAGTCAAAGAGGTGACCTACACTTCATTTACTGTAACTTTGGGGAAATATAAAGAACTCGCCTCATCAGCTCTCTTGCTGTAGCTATGTGTGTGTGTGTGCGTGTGTGTGACCTTGTGCAGGTCAGACACACTGCAAGGCCTTAATTTTGGTTTATCTGATGAATTAATTACTGTGCATGTGAGCTTTTAGCACCACCCCCACCCTGCATGAGCTTGCAGACGATCATGTGCAATATTTGGGGACGCAGAGCAAATAAACAGCTTACATATTTCAGCTTATAGATCTAATAAATGTTTTGGGACAGATCCAAATCAAAGCTGAATATCATCAGACACTTGGAAAGTATTTTTATTCAATAAAAGTGTGTCTATCCAAAATTACTTTCTAAAATATTTAAAATGATAAAATAATAAAAAATAATTAAAAATCTATATAAATAATAAATAAATAATTTCTTTGTGGATTGAATTATTCACAGATCTCTTACCCCTCTGACAAATAAAGAACTGTGCACAGTAATCCTAAACAGACCAAAGTTTATTGTCAGGATAGGTGCTGTTAGGTGCGACATCTTTGCAAACCGATTTACTTTATGCGTGTAGTTTTTCCGTTCTGGCAATTGCCAGACACCTGTGGGTCTGTTTATGTTGCTACCCTTTTGTTTTTGGCCCTCGTGCCTGGTTTTGTTTCCCTTTTATTGTAAATAAACGTTTCCCAGTATGTCCCTTCCTGTCCCCGTCAGCTCGTGGACGTGACAGAATGTCGCAGCCCAAACCAAAAGTGCAGAGGGAAAAGGCAGAGGAAGAAGGGCACCATCGCCCGAGGGGTCATGGAGTTCCGCGGAGAGGCGCGCCAGGACCGGGATACGACCCCCACGTACTGGTTGAGTGGTTTCTTTCCAGTGATTCGGGGTTCGAGCCATGTGACTTCCGGACAGAGCTGGACAGCGAGGAGGAAGACAGTGACGCGTGGGTAAGCTGGTGGAAAAGGATGACGGGAAGTTGCCAGCCAGCAACCGCGCTGCCGAGCCTGACTCACAGGGAATCCGCCTCTCCAGCTCCAGTCGCGGAAATGCCTTCCCTTCTGCCCGGACGTTCCCCAGCAGAACGGCAGCACAGGACCAGCGCCCCCGCCTGCTGCAGAGAACGTCCACCACCCTCCATGCCACACGCCCACAACCCTCTCCAGCAACACGCCCACAACCCTCTCCAGCAACACGCCCAGCCCCCGGTAGGAAGTACACATGGTGCCTGGACCCTTCTCAGGAGCAGCAGGTACATGCCTGTGGTGTGTACTTTGCTGCTCTTCCCTCGCTCTCAGATGACGAGAAGATCACCACCATCCTCGCGCGTCTGACTGGGTCAGCAAGGGACTGAGGGTGGAGTTCGATCGGCCAGAGGCAGGAAGAGGGCCTGCTTGTCCCAACGGACGCAGAAGGGGCTGAGCAGATGGTCCGGCGAAGCCCCCACACTTGCACCAGGGTCGTGCAGCAAGAGGTGCTGCACGTGCCCAGAAGGCAACACCCAGGGGTGCAGTGAACGGTTGCCAGAGGGTCCGGGAGTGCAAAAAGCGGTTGCCAGAGGGTCCGGGAAACCTTTTTTAAAAAAAGTTATACTATTTATAATCACTTTTAGTTTATGGGGCATTGGTTTTGCTCATTGGGGGTATGTTTCACTGGATGAGTTGGTCACATGGGTTTCAGGTGTATACAGATGTACAAACTTCAATTGAACAAGGTGTGGAAGGTGGAGGAAAAACTGGATTCTTCTTTCCAAGTGACATGGAAAGAATCCACATCTGCTTCACACAGACTCTCAACTGGTGTCCCTCAGGGCTCAGTACTCCCTCTACATGAGATAATTTGGTGAGGTAATTTCCTCACATGGGTTATCATACCACTGATTTTCCACAACACACAACTCATCTTTACTTTTCCTCCCTCAGACGTACCTTCCAAAATCTCTGCATGTGTAACTGACATTTCATCTTGGATGGCAGCCCATCACCTAAAAGTTATTCCCACCAAAGCAAAACTAATATTCATTCCAGCAGATTTCAACTATCTACGTGAACAACTCTCAGATCTCTCTTTCTACATCTGCACGCAACCTTGGAGAAACTATAGACCACCAACTATAGTCTCTCATGAATCACATCACCAATCTTTCCCGCTCATGTAGATTCCTTCTCTACAATATAAGACGAATGCGTCTTTATCGGTCAACACAGGCCACCCAGATACTTTATTAGTTTCTTTAGGTTCCAATGATAGCCCCCACACTGCTTAAAGGTTACTTGACATTAAATTTTCAACTTCCCCTGGCCTGTCTATAGTCCTGCAGTGGTTAAAAATGGTAGGTGATAAATATTGCTTATGACATTCTGCTTCGCCATTCAGAGAGTGGCAGCTCAAACATCCGGATCTGGAATTTGTCCCCTTATGACGTCAAAAAGGGATTTATTTTTTACTGTACAACTGCCGACATAACTTCCTGTCTGTGCCAAACATTGTGGTTGGTGAATGATGTTGATGACTTTTGACTTTTATAGGTCGCTCTGCTCCTCAACCTGCCTCTCTCCTCCTCCAGCTACACACACCAATATGGGCATTGTGGGACTGACTAAAAGGCTGAAATTCGGCTCACTATATAGATGCAAAAAAAAAATTATGTCAGGAGACCTTTAAAGCTTAACTCTAAAATAAATGGTTGAGATTGATAAAACTGATAGGGAGTCAAAGGCTGGAAGAAATAACTATTAAACAAATTATTATGTTTGGGCTAATATAAAATGTTGCTGGTGAGGGTTGAAATTGTTGCTGCACCATTGGCCTGAATGCCCTGCTGAATACTAAATCTGGTTGTCAATAAGGTTGATGGTCGATAATGATGTGAATCAATTTTCCTTAACAATACAGCCACTGATGAATGGGCCACTGGGTGTTTTAAACCAATTAGACCTTTCATGATCACAACTTTGCTTAGCAGTTTCAAGGACGCTTGCCATATTTAAACCTCAGACACTTAGTTTGGTGTCCTCCTCACTTTTGAGAGTGAACACCATGGTGAGATCAAAATAACTGTCTGAGGCCCTCAGAAAACAGCAATGCCCATTTCTGGCCATTGTCACACCTAGTGGAGCATAACGTTCACTGTGAGCTTTTACTTTGAAATGTTCTCACAGGACAGGGGGAAAGGATCAGGCAGGTAATGCAATACCATGAAATAATGGCTTCTAAAAATACAGCAACTTCACCAACTCACAAAACCCATCTTCTTATTCCTGTAGCCTTCACTCAAATGCCAGCACGGGACACACACACACAGATTCTCACTGTGATGCATGTGAGAGAAACTCAACAAAGGAGGCTTGACAGGGAGAGAAAGAGAGAGGTGTGTGTGTGTATGAGAGAGAGAAAGAGAGAGAGAGAGAGAGAGAGAGAGAGAGAGAATTGAGATGTTATAATGAGTAGGGAATCTGCCAGCATGTCCCAGGTAAACAGTAAGAAAACCATTTTACTCATACAGCTGCAGTCACGCCCTGAGGATGGCATGCATCCACCCACCCTCGCTTGCTCTGTCACACACAGAGACACAACAAGACAAATTCAAATATATCCTGCAGCACACACCCCGACACACACTCACTGAGTTTTGCAACAGGGCACAACTGTGTGTTTCTCCCCTGGGTATTTAAAGAGAGTGTTACAGTAACACACACCCCCACCACCATTCGCCCCCCACCGCCGTCTATCTACCCCTTAATCGTTCTCAAATAAACACACTGTCCTTTTGGTTTATATATGAAGGAAATAAAGTAAATAAGTAGGTTTGGAAAATTGCGACGAATATAATGAACAGTCATAATTTTATAAGAGAACCATTAAAAATATGTGAGACACAATTGTAAAGCACTATCACAGACAGATGTGCACATGTCTCATACACTTTGCAAATGTCCTGCCTCTGGCTTACTACATTATTTTTCTGAGTGAGATTGGTTTTTAGCACTTGTCTGTGAAACCCCTAGTTCATTCCGCTGTCATGCAGCACCACCCAGTGGTGTACATGCCCTGGTCTTCCTCTATGATCCAATTCGATGTTTGAGGGATTTGCAGTAAGGGACAGTACTTAGTGGACAAACAGCGCAAAAAAAAGTTAATTGGCTTTAACCTGCAGAGTGTAAAAAAAACACACCCAGAGTCATTCCATACTATGTTTCCAGTTTCCCAGGGGAACCCTGACTGAATGGGAAACATACTTCATTCATACTTCAATTTGGTATATTGTGAACAATGTGACTGTGAAAAACTAAGTAGTGTCAGACAAATTAAATTAATATTATCTACTAAAATGTTTGCCTGAACTTTTTTTCTCACATTTCTATGACACTGTGGTAATGCACCATTCCAGTGCACAACCATATGAGCCACAGGTGAGGTTTAAAAAAAAGATGTCCTAATCAAAATGTCCTATGGATCTGCCACTGTAGTTATGGACCAGGAAGGTGTATCAATGAACAGGGTAGGCATCATGCGGTCCATATTCAGGGAGAACACCCTTAAGCTACAAAAGGTTTCACAAACTACTTAACAATTGTTTCCTAGATTGAAAGACTCATGTTTACATAAAGATTAGTGATGTGTGCAGGACTAAAAGAGACCGACCAATCTGCACACTGAAAATTCACGTCCATTTCAAGTAAAACTGTGCATCCCTGAATGCACATCACAATGTCCTCCCAGTCATGAACCTGGTGCCAACCCTACTGGTGAGTGAGCTAAAGAACAAGCAACTAATATTTAGTGAGGATCAGAAATGAAGCACGACAGCAGGCTGGCATTGTGCCTCTGGATGAGAACACAAGCTTACTGCAGGATGCTCCTTGACGACTTTACCCCTTAAAAATGGCTCTCAACTCTCAACTTCCACTCCTATAAACATATATTAACCAATAAACCACTACTGACCAATGGAGTTAATCTCAATCCATCCAATTGCTACTGCTGCCTACAGAGCCAACACAGGAGGTGTGTCAAAAGCCTCACTATGTCCATGGACCATACTTTCCTAGTGTAACACCGTGTGCACAGTTTATTAAGTGTGTATTTTGACCAGAACATTATTTATATGCATATATTCCAACTCCAAGAGTTATAAAATTGAATGCTTGTGCTGGAAAAAACGAAAACACCGGTGCAGAGTAGCGCAAGGAGGTAGGGGAATTTCCACCGATTTAATCTGCGAACGTATGCTCAGCGTGAGCTGCAACATCCACAGATGTTGACGTTTGCAAAATACAGGCATGACAAGGGAAATGCGAAACAGGCAAGCAGGGAAAGTGACAATGAGAGAAACAAGAACAGTCTTACTTTGAGCAGACGATGAGAAGGTTGAGACTTTGCAGACCAAGGCAAATAACAACTGAGCGACGGGAGGTGGCCATCCTGCTTTTTTATGGGAGTTGCGTCACATTTACTTTTACATTTACGGCATTTACCAGGCGCCCTTATCCAGAGCGACTTACAATCAGTAGTTACAGGGACAGTCCCCCCCTGGATCAACTTACGGTTAAGTGTCTTGCTCAGGGACATAAACCTGGGTCTTCTGGTTCATAGGCAAGTGTGTTACCCACTAGGCTGCTACCACCCTAGGCTGCGTCACCCCGCTTCAGCATTGCTCCCGGTCACATGAACAGAGTTGTGTGACAGAACCCCCCCCTTTCCCTCAGGTCCGACCCCCGATGCCACCAACACTCAGAAACAAGGGACGGGTCCAGAATATAGCGGCTGGGGATCGCCGAAAGCTCCTCTGGTTGGTATCTTGCCCACTGCACCAGAAATTGGACCCCCGGCCTCAGTGGCGGAAGTCCAGAATCCTTTTGACGGTGTAGGCAGGCCCCCGTCAATGATCCGTGGCGTCAATGATCCAGAGCTGGCAGGTGCAGAGGGAATGTGAGGAAGGGCTTGAGTGGAAGACAGGGTGAGTGCAGATGGACGGCGGGAGCTGGATACGGTAAGTGACAGGATTGAGCCAACTGAGGATCCGGAACGGGCTGATGAACCGCTAGGACAGCTTGTGTGTCCGGAGATGGAGGTCCTGTGTGGAGAGCCACACTCCCAGTCACTGGGAATGTCATTGATTGTGTAGTGCAGCGGAACAACGGGGTTGGCAGTGAGAATGGCAGACTGTGCTCTGGGCCAGGTACGTTTGCAGCCACGGATCATTTGACGTACTAACAGGACCCCACCTGCAGGCACCCGTTTATGTACGTTTATGGTCTTTTGCGACACACCACAGGTATGTTGGTTGACTCTCTCTGTCTGGCCATTGGTCTGAGGGTGGTAGCCAGAGGAGAGACTGCAGGTGGAACCGATGAAGGCAGCAGAACACCCTCCAAACAGTCACGAGGAATTGGGGTCCCCGGTCGGAAACAATATCCTGGGGGAACCCATGGAGGTGAACAAAATGTAGCAAGACCAGGTCAGCAGTCGTGGCAGAGGAAGGAAGGCCGGGCAGGGAGACCGAGTGGACCACCTTGAAGAAGAAGTCCACTAAAGGTCAGAATGGTGTTAAGGCCCTTCGCTTCGGGGAGACCAGTGACAAAATCCAAGGCAAGGTGGGTCCAGGGGTGTTGTGGAACCGGAAGTGGATAGAGAGGACCGACAGAAGAATCCCACTCGGTGGGATGCTTGGCTCAGGCATTGACGTAGGCCTGTATGTACCTGAGCGGTACCGGCCACCAGAGCGTCCGGCAAATGAAGGAGATTGTCCACTGGCATCAGGAACAGAGGAATGACACCAAAGGAGGACTGCTGACCGGCAGGCTTCAGGGATGCACAGGCATCCCGGTGGGACATTGGAGGGACCGGAATTGGACGCCTGGGTGTCCCAGACCTAGGTCTCCAGGCACAGCCAGAGCGGCCCTACTCTCCCCTAGTGGAATGGTAGGATTGGTGGATTGACAGATGGCGATGAGAATTTGGTGGTCAGTCCAGACCAGAAAAGGCGTATCACAGCTTTGCAACCAGTGCCTGTTCTCACATGTTGGATATGTGCTTCAAAGGTGCTCACACTGCTCCCCGGGTGCTCTTCATGGCTGACCACATTTCTCTGTACCTGTTCAACAGGTTCACAAGATAAATGTAGAGAAAATAAATCAAATGAGAGAAGAATGAAGTCTAACGCTAAAGGGAATGCATTATACTCCAGTTCCACCATAATCCGGAACTGCAGTCCCCATAAGTACATGACCAAGGTAAGAAAGGCTGAAGCCTATGCTATGAATGCTGGTGACTCTTGATGGATGGACTAGCAGTTCAATCAGTAACAGGCTCCTCTTCCACTCACCAGCAAGGTGGAGGTGGGGTACTGATGTGGGCTAGTATCATTAAAGATGAGCTGGTAGTGGTAGTAGGGGGGTGGTAGTAGCCTAGTGGGTAACACACTCGCCTATGAACCAGAAGGGACGGGTCCCACTTACTACCATTGTGTCCCTGAGCAAGACACTTAACCCTAAGTTGCTCCAGGGGGACTGTCCCTGTAACTACTGATTGTTGGTCACTCTGGATAAGGGCGTCTGGTAAATGCTGTAAATGTAAATGAGCTAGTAGGAATTTTGGGGGCTCATGATGGACTCAAAATTAACTCCCAAACCTGCTGCCAGTTTTAAGAAGGGCTTGTGTGTCCAGATTGAGAAAATTACATATTCCATGAATGGCAGGATTATTACTGTTACTGAAAAGAAGGGTGGTCACTGACTTTTGTTTAAATTACAGAAATGTTTAATTGTAAAATTTGTAAGCAGATGTCAATAAAAAAGAAGAATGTATTGTTTCATTTAGTTAGTAATAATACTGCACACTAAGATTTGCCTAATAATTGTACATATTTGTATTCTGTATATGTAAGTAATATATGGACCAATTTCACAGTCAGACTGAACTACAAATGACAAAAATATGAAATTATGAATGTAGTTTCTAGAGCCATTTTGAAGTCCTGGGTAAGGGGGTATAGGCATCTGCAGTAAGACGAACCATGAGAGATTACAATTTAGAGCCAGTCCACTGCCAACTGGAGGCTGGAGAAAAGAGTAAACTACACCATCAATTAATTTTGCCCTTTCTATTAGTGGTTTCAATGTACTCTCCAACACATCAGTTGATTCTTATGTAATACACTAACAAAGAATGCCGCACACATGTGCAGGCAGACTTACTCATTTTTATGCAAATTAGAATATCTGTAATACTTCAAATCCAATTTTTTTATATCCTGACATAGTTTATTCACACCCTCAGTTCCAATTCAAATAAGGAATACAGTTAACCATTGTGCCCCATTCCTCAGGACTTTACTCAGGTACAAAAATGTACAAAATCTGCAATAACATTCTCATACAATATTTACCCATGATTGGGTAAATATGTTATTTATGTGATTTATTATAATTTTTTTGCCTGTACATTTTTGGGTGCACAAAGATGAAATTGGGCACAACATAAAAAATACTAATGCAATCAAATCATTTTGTCTTACTACAGTATTTGAGAGCTACTGTGTAATTAAATGGATTCGTGGTGAGCTACTTTATCTTCTAACTGGATAACAACATGAGTAACATAGCCAAATGACAGCTTTGACTTAATCTTTAAATGGTGCTTAAATTTTCCCTCAAAATCTGAGCACGAACACATGCTTAAACGTGTAAGGATTTTACATTAAGACTAATCTGATCAATAGAATGTGAAAAAGACCAATCTTATGTCAGGGCATTGCAAAAATGTTCACTGACGTTTACATGCTGTCAGGCTAGCAGTGGTGCATCCTGTCTTGTAGTTATTCACCAGCTTTGAGGCAGCAGCGACATGTGTCTACATCATCTGTGGTTTTATGGTTTTCAGACCATAAACCTGTAGAAGGAAGACAGACTACATTTCTGGTGATTTACTGCCCCCTGCTTGATGGAGTATAAATTGACCAGTTGGTCAAATTCTTCACCTTTAAACGAAAACCTTATACAGGTTTTGTATTTATATATATAATGATTAATTTAGATCATAAACCATTCTGTTGGAATAAAAAAACATTTTAATATGATTTTTTTTTATTGTTGGCATGTATGTATAGGACAGGCCAAAAGTTTGGACACACCTTCTCATTCAATGTGTGTTCTTTATTTTCATGACCATTTACGTTGGTAGATTCTCACTGAAGGCATCAAAACTATGAATGAACACATGTGGAGTTATGTACTTAACAAAAAGTGGAGACCTGACCTCCACAGTCACCGGACCTGAACCCAATCGAGATGGTTTGGGGTGAACTGGACCGCAGAGTGAAGGCAAAGGGGCCAACAAGTGCTAAACACCTCTGGGAACTCCTTCAAGACTGTTGGAAAACCATTTCAGGTGACGACCTCTTGAAGCTCATCGAGAGAATGCCAAGAGTGTGCAAAGCAGTAATCAGAGCAAAGGGTGAAACTAGAATATAAAACACGTTTCCGGTTATTTCACCTTTTTTGTATTATTTTTCGTCAGAAAGGCGCTGTTGCTTTAAAGCGCTCTCCAAGGTAAGCAGGAAGGCAGGGGGCTGGTCGAGATCGCGCCGCCCGCCCGCTCGCTCGCGCGCGCGCGCTGTCTGGACTCCCACATTTTTAAGAATCACAAAAGGGAACCCCCCAAATCCGGGAAATACGCTCCGTCGCCGCGCACCCTTCCACGGGCCTCCAGGTAACGCGCGGCCGCCGGGCGGAGAATCGAGGGTCGGGACGTTTGTGGGAAAACAACACAAAAGGTTTTTTTTTTTCTTGTTTTTTTTTTCCCCGAGAGCGAGAGAGAAAATCCGCCGGCCGGTTCCGAGCGTGGAGGCCCGCGAGTGTCCGCGCCGCGCATCCGCACAGTAAACAGGCGCCGACGGCAACTTCGCGCGGCCGCCGGCGAGCGTCTAACGCCGCGGGCAGAAGCGGAGATCCGAGCGACGTTACTTCTGGCCGGGAAGGAGGGACGCGCGGCGCCCGAGAAAGCGCTGGCCGGGCGGGGACGGAAGCTGCCTGCTCGGCGGTGTCTGTTAGCGCTCGTCGGCGGGCATCGGCGCAGCCCGAGCCGCGCAGAGGATACGGGGACAGACCGGGGCGGCGATGCGACGCCCGGCGCGGCTAGCGGGCTGCTACGGCGTGACGAGCAGGACCGCAGCGCACTGCGACGGGGAGGGAAAAGGCGAGCGGCGCCATATAACGTGTTTAACGCGACGTTTTGGAGCGAGTCTCGGACCGCGGGAAGGGGGGAGGAGAGAGAAGGAGCGAAGCCGCGGCGCTAGCCGCACGGGCCGGTTGGGGCGTTCAGAAGCGTGCGGGGGGCTGGAAGTCTGGCCGGTGTTAGCGCGCCGCGGCGGGTCCCGACGCACATCCACCTGCTAACGAGTCCCGGGTGGATGGAGCGGGGCTGCGAGTCCAATTCCGGGACTTGTCGCCGATTTAAAAAAAAAAAAAAAAAAAGACGACGACGACGTGTAAATAGTGCACAAGTTCGGTAACGTGTACTTCATTAATGGCAGCCTTGTTGCGTTCGATAGCCAGCACTATTAGCGAATTATACCTTGTTATGTGCTTTTTATGTATTTGTATTTACTATATTAGAGCGTGCTGCAGGTGTGTGTGTGTGTGTGTGTGTGTGTGTGTGTAAGTGCATTACAGGCCTGAAGTTTAGGCCCGTTCTCATATTGAGACAAAAACATAAATGCTGCATTTTGTTCGAATTGTATTTCAAGATAACATTAGAAGTACTTAAAACAAGTATTATATATATATATATATATATATCTCATAGTCTGAAGTCTGACATAATTTAGCAGCAACCGAGACACACCAGGTGTGTTTTTAGTGCTTGTAAAATTGTAAAATCTGCACTAAGCTTTCACGTTAAATTATACATACTTTGTATGGTATGTTATACTTCCAAAGCAGCTAGATTTGTTTTAATATTGAAAGCATCTTTTTTTTTTTATTGTAGATTAGTTTTATTTAAGGTTTGGTCCAAAGTTCTTTCCTGGCATGTGGCATGTGATGTATGAGTATGTGTGTGTGTGTGTGTGTGTGTGTGTGTGTGTGTGTATATATATATATATATTTTTGGAGTATCTGAGTATCTTAACTACTTTTGTATTTTTTAGGATGTGACCAAGCAGCACTTACCAAGTGCTCCCATGATCCTCCTCAACTCCCACCATCACAGTCTAGAATGTTCCTGAAGAGCGTGCCTCCTGCGGTGGCAATACACACAGACTGGAGGAGCGGCAGCCAGCCCCAGCACCTCAGCCTTCCGCTTTGCTTCCATGACTCGGACAGCAGCCTCTCCAGCGGCAGTGGCGTTAGCACAACCATCCCCAAGAAGGTCCAAATGATCATCGAGAGCCTTCGCAGCACTCAGTCCTCTTCCGACATGAGTGTTGAGTGCCATGTGGAAGGGGCTGGGCCTGCGTGCAGCCGTGACTTGCTGCGACAGTCAGGATGTAAGGCCAAGCAGGGCCATGACCCCAAATCCAGAAGTGGTGTGACTGATTCCAAAGTGCTGCCAAAGGCACTGCTCTCCGATGAAGAGCCGGGAAGCAGTGATTCAGACAGCGATAGCTCTGTTGACCGAGGGATTGAAGAGGCCATTCAAGAGTACCTCAAAGAGAAGGTGGACCATAAACAGAAGGAAGATCCTGTCGGAAGCCAGCCTCCGGCATGCAAGCTTGCACGGAGAGATCCTCCCAACGCTCTCAGACAGCCTCAAGTGTCAGACAGCAATAATGTGCTAATGGCCAGCAACCATTTCCTGAAAGCCCCTAAAGGGAATGTGCCACTGGCTCTGACACCAAAGAAAAAGGTAAAAAAGAAGACGCCCAGTAAAGAAAATCCCTCTCAGAAGACCGTGGTTACTGAAGGAGCTGTGCTTTCTATTCTTCGGAACCTGCCTTCGTTCAGCACAAACAAAGGCTCCGCCGATTCCCTTCTCTGTGTCAACCAAGTCCAGCAAACCTTTCCATCATTGGATAAGGAGCCATCGGTCCACTCAAGCAGCAGTGATGATGGTATTGAAGAAGAGATTCAACGATTTCAGCTGCAGAAGACCCAGGAGATACTCGACAGGCGAACAGAGTCCTTCAGACCTCTCAACAAGCCAGAAGACTGCGACTCCAGCAGTGACGATGGCATTGAGGAGGCCATACAACGATTTCAGAAGGAGAAACGGAGGAAGCAAAAGAAGCACGTGCTGAAACCGAAGCTCATGGAGCTCAAGCAGACATCTCCAGGGTCCAAAACGTCAATTTTGTCTCTAAATCAGATCAGCGCACAGTCTGTCAAAAAAGCATCTGGTCTTTCCAGAGCAAAGAAGAAGAGGATGGAGCGGCCCATGCCTTCCCTGTCGCCCGTGAGACCCACTTATGTCACCCAGTCACCGTGTGACAACATGAATGGGAGAAGTGGTGATCCGGAAGAGTCTGTAGTTGAAGCCCCTCCTCCTCCCTTGCTGAAGGTAAACACCACAGCTGAACTGATGTGTGCTGAAGCGATCCTGGACATTTCTAAAGCGGTCATGCCCCTGTCCTTTGAACCCAGCATAGCCTTAAGTACCCCAAGCACCCTGGAGCCACCCTCCATTGCACCCGCTGGGCTCTCTGTGCCTTCCGAGGTGAAGAGCGATGACGGAAGCTCCATCGACAGCGAGGATGGGATCGAGCTGGAGATACGGAAGTTTCTGGAACAGAAAGCGCAGATGCACAAAGGGCCATCTGCACCATCTGAAGTGACCACTAGCAAGGACGAAGTTAAAAAGAAACCGAGTGCCCCTCAGAGCAAGTCACTGAAGCTCTCTCTGTCCCGTAAAAGGAAGCAAAAAGAACAGGAGGCCGTGGAGAAGGCGAAGACAGATGAATGTGTAGTGCAGAGGGTAAAAGAGGAGTCCCAACCCATGGGCTTAATTCATAGAGAAACGCCTGTTGTCTCGGACATGGCTGAAAGCATCCAGTTGGGTTGCAATAAAATCAGCAAGCAGAAACAGTCCTCAGTCAATCAGATGGACGCAAACTCTCCCAGTACAAATGAGAGAGACCTGAGCCCATGTTCTTCCCACTCCCAGGGTATGGCAAGGCCATTGGCTGGGTCGGAGAAGATGGAGCAGAGTGAAGACAAAAGCAGCTCCTTGGACAGTGACGAGGACCTGGATGCTGCGATAAAGGACTTACTGAAGACAAAGAATAAAGTTAAGAGGAAAGTGAGGGACATGAAGCTCAAGGCCAGGAAGGGAACAAAGCCCACGGGACCCATGACCGTGGACCCTGTCAAAAAACAGAAACCTCCTACTGAGCAGAAGAGCAGAAGCATGATGAAATCGGCCAAGGCAAACGTCAAGACCGCAAAAGACGCACCAATTCAAGTGAAGACGGACTCCAAGGGGAAGTCCAAAATCAGTAAGGAGCAGCTGAAGGTTAATAAGAAAGGGAAAGCTTTTACCCAGTCATCGGAGACGGACAAAGGGAAAGGAGACGCCATCGGGGCTGATGGTAGAATGGTTGGCGTTGTCCCGTCTTCTCCAGGAGTCGTGGAGGACAGCAGTTCGGTGGACAGCGATGATAGCATTGAACTGGAGATCCGCAAGTTTCTTGCAGAAAAGGCCAAGGTAACAACTACCGCGACCACTGTGGGAAAGAGAGAAGAGTTGGAAAGTGAAGGCAACTTCCTGCCAGATAAGGACCAAATCATCAAATTGGAAGATCAGCGGGCTGAAATTCCAACGACATCTAGAACCCCAGATAAGGACTGTCAAAAGGGGGTTCTTTCAAAGCCGGAAACGTACTCTGATGGGCGGGCAGATCCCAGCCTAGCACTGGCCAATCAGGGACCAGCTCTCTCCTCCCAGTTCACATTTGACAGTTCAGCTGCTGCTGTTGGAGCAGAGAGGAAGAGGAGCTCGGACCTAAAAGACCATCTCAAAGACAGTCCAGAGAGTGATAGAAGTGCCTCTCGGCCCCCCAGCAGCCCCACAGAAATCCCCCCCACCCAGACGCACCAGAGCCCAGTTCACGCTGGTGACCCCCGCTCACCCAGTTTCGCCAGCACTAGGCAGAACGCTCACTGTCTGAAGGGCAGGGATACCGCAGCAGTTACCTTACTGAACTTTTACCAGAATGTCGCAGACACGCCACTTGCTAGGGGCGATCACAAACACCCTTTGACCCCTGGCAGTCAGCTCGGGGGCTACTTTATTCAGGGGTCTCCAGGCCAGACCTCAGCCTCCCTGGCCCTCCAAACCTCCCAAATCTCGGGGGGCGTGGTTCACATGCAGAAGGACCAGGCGGCATTTGTGGAGCTCTCTGCCCACCTCACCAACCATGTCCAGGTCAGGAGCAGAGAAGCTAGACAGGGCCAGGAGAAGCTAGACAGCCCGGCAGAGAGAGGGAGGGCGAGAAGGGAGGATCAGTGGCAGCAGGAACAGGAGTGTATAGATGAGACTGACATGGAGTCAGAGGAGGAGAAGAGAGCAGAGCAGGGGGAAGATAGGAAGCAGAGACTCCCCAGTGTGTGAGTACCCCTCCCACATGCTTCCTTGACCTTTCACCTTTCCCCACGTTAGGTGTTGGCCTTTGCATCGCACTGAACCATGATGTCACCACCTCATATCACATAATGTGTTTTGGCTAATATATATATATATATACTGGTAATAATGTCAACATACTAATATATGTATATTAGCAAGAGTCCCAGACATCTTCAGTTCAGTTTGAGTGTAGTACAAAGTTTTGTTTACTTTATATGCATATGTTTGTACATTTATAAATATATATTTAAATGCACATCTGCGGTTATTAAAAAGATGAAATAGCTTTTTTTTTTGTTTTGAACTTTCTTTTGGTTACTTTTGTATTTCTTGTTTGATGTAAACATCGAGGTTAATATCTTTTTACAGTCTACAAGGCTGAATGAAATGACTATTCATGTCCTTTTTGCACATTCTATAAGATTTTCCTCCTGCAGTAAGGAATATTGTGGTTTTCAGACAATACGTCATTTTGTCATATGGGTTCTAAAGCTTCAACTCAAACTGAGGTTTAGAAATAAAATAACATTAAAAAAAAAAGGTTCTAAAGAACAACAAACTTGGCAGACACTGAGAGTGTGTGAGTTTACAGCTTGGAGTTTCCCCATCCCAATCTTTCATTTCATTTGAAGTCAGAAAGAAAACAAATAAAAGGAACAAAATTTGATTTCCGCCCCTGCCAAAAACTACCCCCAGAAAGCTGAAGGAATTACCCAAAATGAAACCTTCATCTCCTGCCATGTTTTTGTGGGGGAAAATGGCCTGACCATAGAATAATAGTTCCACAAAAAAAAAAAAAAATAGTGACTGTGTGTTTGTGTGTGTCTTGTGTTTGGGGGGCAGAAGGTGCGAAAGTTCCCTTTCATTTCATTTCACAATGCCAGGTTAGAATTTTTTCTTTGTCTCACTTGTATACAATATTTCTTCTGCAACTCTTCTCAGTCTCATAAGTGAGAAATGGCTTGAAAAGGATAAAGGACTTGATGTCCAAGTGCAGGGGTTACTATGGTTACCGAATAAAGGGGTGTAAGAATAGGTCATAATTTATTAGCTGGGCAGGTTTAATGGGAAACAGCAACTTCATCAACCTGCTTGTCTGCTGTCCCTGCGGCCACAACAGTGTCGTCATCTTTGGTGGTCTTCCATTCATATTCTCTTTTTAATATCGATCTGTATTTCCACCACTCATTCTGTTAATTTGTGTTAATTTTTTATTGTGATAATTTAGTTATTTTCATACTCTTTGGTTCAATTTGGCCTTAGACCTCATATTGTGGGTAGCTTAGTGTAGGAAAGCTGTTGTGTGTGTTGGCCTCCCTCTGTCTCTTTTTCTTTCTCTATATCCATTCTCTATCTATATATCGATCCATCTGTGTGTATGAGTTAGAATGAAATTGTGCGATGACTGTAAACAGGATGGGGCTGTCCCTTTGGGCGCACTGATGAAAATGATCTGAAACGGAACTCTAAATTCACCACACACACAATATGTCATTTTGGGTATTCCTGACGTGTTTTTGGGAAGAGGTTCTTGTTCGGTTTGTGATCATGTCCTCCAGAATTTCCCTGTGAAAAAAAAAGAATGTTATTTATTTTTATTGATAGTAACAAATGAAGAAGAACACAGAGACTTGCTGACTATGCTGTGCATCGCCAGTTTTCAGGAGTAACTTTGCAGAACTTCTGGCCATTTTAAAAGTGGTGGAATGGCCTGCTAACTCAATCTTTACTGTCCAACTGTATAATAAAAATGGATTTCATGCAGCTGTTACTGTCTCGTTGTGAATGAAAGGATGAAATTATGATTAAAAATGATTTTTACAATACAATAATCAGCATAAAAATCAAATGTGTTAATGTATCACTTAAATCACTTGCATTTTCTTAAAATATGACCTTTTTCTAAGAGTTTGCTGCATTTTAATATATTTAATATATACCGTTACCTGTACATATTTCACTAAAATTCACAGTTTTATTTTTTTTTAATCTGCGTTTGTGAAAAGCACGCAGTGGTGACCTAGCAGGTAAGGAAGCAGGTTCAAATCCCGAGGCGCTAAGGTGCCACTGAGCAAAGTACCGTCCCCATACACTGCTCCCCGGGCACCTCTTATGACTGAGGACACATTTTGTTGTGTCACCGTGTGCTGTGCGGTGTTTCACAATGACAGTCACTTCACTTTCACTATAAGTGCACACAATAGTGAAATGAAATGAAATGACCTTTACCTAGCTTGCTGACATTGTTTAATGTTCATAGTGACTTATTGTCCTCTGCTGCCCCAGATCACTGCAACGTTCCATAGATCCAGGGATCCAACTCAGTCCTTACATTGCACTGAACACGGCAGAGAGGAGCAAGAGAGGAGTGCACAGAAGCCTGCAGGTACACATGCATAAATATGCTCTCAAACTGCAGATAATCAGCATTTCACCAGATGCAGTCCACAAGGTAATGTGCATTTAAAGTTAACGGCATAGATAATGCGTATTATCTCTAATGGCTCAAAAGTGTTAATATATTGAATGTAATATGCTGAAATACTGTTATATTGTTGTAAATGGTACACACAGCAGCAGCTAACTATTCAGAGATTGTGTGAGATAACTATGCCACGCCGTGCTGATATGATATGATGTTGGTCTCCTGTAGACGCCAAGGTTTCAGTGTCCAGTGAAAAGACGGCTGCAGTTTGTGGTTAGCATGCCTAGGTAAAAAAAAAAAAAAAAAAGCCTGAACGGCCTTATCAGTACACATAACTGTTTTCATTGCAATCAACATATTGCACTTGAAATATTATTTATGTGTTTTCCTTTTTTTTTTCAGGAAAAAAGTCAAGTGACAAATGTACCTTTTAATTAATTTTATGAAACTGTTTTTCTTCTTAAGAATTTTTATTTTTATAATATAACTGGGAATTACTGGGTTTCACCAGATGTTCTGCTTGTTCAAATATTTTTTTTTATATTGACTGTTGCCTGATCCTTTTCAAGAATCACCCGATAAATCTCAATTCACACTACTTGTTATTGGCTAAATGCGTATAAGCGTTCTTAAGAGTTCATTTTGTTATCTTCATGCGAATACTTTGTTTGAATAAAGTTTGGTTTATTCAAATCTTGGCCTGTGGTCTTCTTTTGTACGTCTGGGACTTGAAGTATTTACGGTTCCCCTGTAAGGAAATAATAGCACGTTTCGATCGTTTGAGGACTTCATATCCCACAATGCACATTTGACCTTCAGTGGGCGGAGGCTGAAGCGACAAGCATGGCAGCGGGGTTTGTAACCAAAGGTGAAAATAATTTCTGGTGTTTTTACGATTTTCCTTCGTTTGCTGTTGGTTCGTGTAATGGGTTCATTTATAAATATTCTTTGATGGGTTTCGTTTAACAAACGAGAAATTATTGCCACGGCGAAGCTAATCGTGTGGAATGGTGAGTGTTTCTTGTGTGTTTTAGCCTTCCGTGGGCTACGTTGGCCGCGTCTGCCCGCCGCTCTTGTGTCGTGTAGCGGGCATGCATACGGGACTGCAGCCGCAGCCGAGACCGCAGCTTTACCGACGCTGCATGAGAGCACAGGTCAGTGGACGTGGCCTGGATTTAACATCACATTTCCTATCATTTGCCTTACTGTTTTGTGCGATGTCTGTGTTTATAGACGTGCAAACTCGTCTTTATTATAATCTACGTTAACAAAATGTAAATTTGGTTACTCTAGATGACACAGAAAATCTCCTCAGGCTGTCCTTGAACCAGCCTGACTTTTTCCGGCTGTCTGAGATCTTCAATCTGAAAGACTTGTTCAATGCCCGTGTTCACCTGGGCCACAAGAAAGGCTGCCGACACAGGTTAGTTCCCAATGACCGGACCTCCATTTTTAAAGGTCCCCTGGCATGACATTTGTTTTGCTTTTATATCGGTCTTGTTGGTCCCCTAATACTGTATCTGAAGTCTCTTTCCAAGATTCAGCCTTGGTGCAAAATTACTCCCACAATGAGATTTCCCCCCAGGATGCGCCGTTTCTGTGCCTGTAGCTTTAAAAGCAAATTTGTCAAAGTGAAGTGATTGTCATTATGACACACTGCAGCACAGCACACGGTGACACAATGAAATGTGTCCTCTGCTTTTAACCATCACCCTTGGTGAGCAGTGGGCAGCCGTGACAGGCGCCCGGGGAGCAGTGTGTGGGGACGGTGCTTTGCTTAGTGGCACCTTGGCAATTCGGGAAAAAATTTAATAAACCCACTAGTTCTTGAATCTGAAAAAAAATCTTTTTTTCTCATTTTTACATCCAACCACCAAGCAACTGAAATGCTTTGCACGCTTTCAAGCCATGGTGGTCGGTGGATTTACTTTTTAAGGTGGAGTGGTGGGAAATTCTCTGCGCGCCTTTCTCCTTATGAGAACATAATAAAGTGAAGGGATTGTCAATGTGATACACAGCAGCACAGCACACAGTGCATTTAACCCATCACCCTTGGTGAGCAGTGGGCAGCCATGACAGGCACCCGGGGAGCAGCGTGTGGGGACGGTGCTTTGCTCAGAGGCACCTTGGCGGATCGGGATTCGAACCGGAAACCTTCTGATTACAGGGCCACTTCCTTAACCGCTAGGCCACCACTGCACCACTGTCTGGAACAAATTCCAGACCCGACCGTCTGAGCTGCCGCTCCCTGAACGGCAAAGCAGAAGGACCGTAGACAGGCTGGGGAAGCTCGCATTAACGTTAAGTAATCTCACAGAGTGAAATTGTCAGGGGACTTTTGACAAACAATTTTTTGGCCTACTTGCACCCAAACATATTAATTATTCATGAGTAGTCACATTATATTGTTATTGTTTTATTGTTTGCTATGCCTGAATTTCAGTATTCACCTGTGTCTTGTCCAGGTTGATGGAGCCCTACCTGTTCGGTAGTCGGCTGGATGTAGACATCATCGACCTGGAGCAGACGGTTGAGCACCTTCGCCTGGCGCTTAACTTCACAGCCCACGTTGCCTTCTGTGGTGGAGTCATTCTGTTCGTGAGCCGCCGCCGGCAGTTTAGCCATCTCGTAGAGAGCATGGCGAAGGAGTGTGGAGAATACGCCCACACGCGCTACTGGCAGGGTGGGCTCCTGACCAACGCGCACATCCAGTACGGCACCGGCGTCCGACTCCCTGATCTCGTCGTCTTTCTTTCCACGCTCAACAATGTCTTCCAGCAGCATGTGGCTGTGCGCGATGCTGCCAAGATGAACATTCCCACGGTGGGTGTGGTCGACTCCAACTGCAACCCAAGCCTCATCACCTACCCAGTGCCTGGCAATGACGACACACCAGCTGCCATGGAACTCTACTGCAGGCTGTTCAAAATGACCATCAACCGAGCCAAGGACAAGCGCAAGCAGCTCGAGCTGCTGAGAGGCCTGGGCTCCTCCGCCGGGCCCCTTTAAAACCTGAATTATGTATAATAATGGTTTATATTTAACTAATTGGGCCTGTTGTGCACGTTTTTAAGAAAAAACAAAATAACGCATTAGAATTCACCTGCTTGGTATTCTTATTTGCTCCCATATTAATGTATTCATAAAAACGGACAATTAAAGCACAGCTGTTACAACCGTGTATTTTTCTGTGGTGTACGGGAGTAGATTCGAGTTTGAAAAATAACGTATCCTAACGCACTGGAGTGTGTTTTATGTGCCAATCCTTGCTGTGCATACTCAATTTCATGTAAATACATCTACTGCGTTCAGCAGGCACCCTTAAACCAAGCAATTTTACTGCCAGGGTTTACAGGGACGCTGGTGGCCTAGTGCGTAAGGAAACGGACCCAAAATCGGAAGGTTGCCGGTTCTAATATTCTGCTTTTCCGTTCAGAGAGTGGCAGCTCAGATCAGCCCTGCCCAATCCTAACCCTATCCACAGGTACGCTGAGATTGTGTGCAATTTCTTACCTTTATTCAATGGTATGATATGGCCAAAACACGACCGTGATCAAATTTATTCTCTCATGTCCTCATAATGGGCATGGTTACACGACATCCTGTCTGCGCCAAACATTGTGGTTGGTGAAGGGCGTTGTTGACGTCATTTCTGAGTGTGTCCCCTCAACTTGTATAGGCCTCTCTCATTATTATAATAAGCTAGACACACCAAAACAGGATGCGTCCGTAATGACAATGTAATGTCATTACGGGACTGGCTACAAGTGGCTGTAACTCTGCACTGAGGCTGAATGTCAGAAAGATACTGTATTAGAGAAATATAAAACCAAAAACAATTTCATGTCAGGGGACCTTGGCCATTCTGCTTCTGCCGTTCAGACAGCCGAAATAGCAGAAAGAATCGGCCCTATTTCCTGAGGTTTGGGAAGGCATCTGTTCAAAAGAAAGATGTCCTTTTACAAGCTCTCTGCAGAGGTGACCTGGAAAATTTACATTTACAGCACTTATCAGACACCCTTATCCAATCATTAGTTACAGGGACAGTCCCCCCCCTGCAGCAACTTAGGGTTAAGTGTCTTGCTCAGGGACACAATGGTAGTAAGTGGGATTTGAACCTGGGTCTTCTGGTTCATAGGTGAGTGTGTTGCCCACTAGGCCACAACCACCCTGGAACATGGAACCTGAGGAAAGGCTGCTCATCTCCCCTGTCGGCTGAGCATGTCCTTTTACGAGGAAAGACATTGAAGATCATCCCGTACCGCAAATGGGAATTTGAGCAACATAAATGTTCAGCCACATATTCTGTGTTGTAATTATACCAAGAGATCTTTCTAGGACCTTTAGACGAATCTGCCGCTGAACCTCAATGAAACTTTTATTTGTCCAGTTCCACAGTGTACATAAACACAACTCACTGTTCCATCGATCCATTCACGACGTCCTGTATCAGTACTTCCACGGCCAACACATTAGAGCAGTGGCGGAAGCGGAGCTGTAATCGGAAGGTCGCCGTTTCGAATTCTGAAGGTGCCAACATCCTCCACATGCCTGTCATGGCTGCCCAAGGGTGATGGTTAAAAGCAGAGGACACATTTTGTTGTGTGACCATGTGCTGTGCTGCAGTGTAACAACAATGACAATCACTTAATTGTCACATTCATTCATTGGAGTGTGAAGTGGTCTAGTGGGTAAAACACTATGAACCAGAAGACCCAGGTTCAAATCCCACTTACTACCATTGTGTCCCTGAGCAAGACACTTAACCCTGAGTGTCTCCAGGGGGACTGTCTCTGTAACTGCTGATTGTAAGCCGCTCTGGATAAGGGCGTCTGATAAATGCTGTAAATGTACTCCATTACCTGTCGCTGCTATTGTGCATTTTACTTGTATGAGCACTGCGGGTGAAATCGGCCAGTCCCGAAGCAGGTGTGCTATTTCCAGGGACAACTGCCATGCTCAGCAAGTGGGCTTTAAACCTGTCGGGGTTTCATGTGTCGAAGCCACCTTGTCCCTGTTGGTCCCGCGCGCTCTCCGTAGTTCGCCGCCGCCCCGGTCGCCTTCTGGAGGCGGAGGAGCGTCGGGCTCCGCGTCCAGCTTTTCCCGAGTCGCTGATGGAGAGGGAAGTGTTGCCGTCACGCGTTTCTTTGTGGATTTCATTACGTCGTTGCCAATAAGCGCGATACAGGACAGTTTTGTATTTTAAAAGTGGCAGGGGTGACACGTGTTGCGCCTGTTGGTACGACAGCGACATTAAGGTCGATCACACCGACGCGTAAGGCTTTTAAGGAATAATTATCGAAGGTAGTTTTCATTGATCAAGCTTGTGTTATTTACAGCGGTCGCCACTAGAGGCGCTAACTAGAGGACTAGTTAAAGTTAATGTTCTTTTTTTAAATGTTACATTTACAGCATTTACCAGACGCCCTTATCCAGAGCGACTTACAATCAGTAGTTACAGGGACAGTCCCCCCCCCTGGAGCAATTTAGGGTTAAGTGTCTTGCTCAGGGACACAAAGGTAGCAAGTGGGATTTGAAAGGTAGTAAGTGGGAGTTCTGGTTCATAGGCAAGTGTATTACCCACTAGGCTACTACCTAGTGGGTAATTTTAATTTATACCGAAATAGAAGCTTTTTTTTTTAAATAACAAACAACCTGATTATTTTATTTCATGTGTTTTAGTTTTCTGGATATGAAAATGTGCCACATGAAGCCTGGATTCGTCAAGTCTGCAGAAACAGGTGATTGCAAATGCAAATACGTCATGAAATAAAAGGGGATAGCTTTGCTCGTTGAGACGTAACCTTGGCTATAGTGCCATTGTTATGCCATAAGCGGGCAAACAGAAAACTGGCACAAAATGACCTGATGGCCCTGTACTGTGGGCTTCAGGAATGGAATTTGGCCAGATAGATTCTCTGCCTGTAGCTAGTGCACAATGCACAGCAATTTTGGTTTTGACGTATTTTGTTTTCCCTGTTGGTGGAGTCGTAAAAGAGCGAGCAGCACCAGAAATAGCTGAGATTTTACCCCGGAGAAGCCACTGGGAGGGATCCGTGGGAGGGCCGGGTGACGGACAGGCCCAACATGGAGCGGTGTGGCATGCCCGAGGGGGAAGGGCTTCTAAAGACAGCCGGAGGCCTCGGGGTTGCAGTAACAGCTCTGCTGTCCACATTAAGTAGATTAAAGAGGCGTTGTTACACGGTGGCACGGCTGTCCTTGTGATGAGCAGTCGTTAGTGTCATTTACGTTGTAATGAAAAGACATTGAATCCTGTTTTTCATTCAGCAGGTGACAAGAAAGGAATAAATTCCGCTGCATTCCCGTTTCAGAAGCTCTGCATGTTGGCTCATACGTGCAAATATTAAGTAGGAACAGGAACTATAGGGTATACGGTCATTAAACACTATTCATTGCTGTATGTGCTGTCATACTACTTGGCCAAATAAATCACGATTCATTACACAACTCAGTTTTATTTCTTTAACACAAAAGTTCATTATTTTCCAACAAGACTGCTTTACTGAGACAGAGAGAAGGGAAGTGAGGGTTCTTTGGATATTTCCAGTACACTTAGTAATCATAATCTGGTTCCGTCTGACACTGTGTAGGCATCTGTGTGTGGAAGGTCATTAAGTAAAAAGCATGTCCACAGTAAGTAAAGTGATGTCCACGGGTCCATCCCTGGAAGATGGGTTCAGGTATATTCACAATATACCCATAAAACTCCCAAGTCAAATATAAACGGGGGAAAAAAGGATGAAACAAGTCATCTTTAGTGTAGTTACGACTTAATCGTGCCCACAAATAAATGGCCAGCAGTTCTATCGAATTCCTTTACTCAAAAGCATACCTACACACTCTCCTAAGACCTGCGCAACCGGGATTACTCTTTAAAAATTGACTCCAGATGGCTATTTTCAACATTCTGTGATTTTGAAAAAAAGGCCACTGAAATTTGATATGGTAAAATCAATTTGGAAGCTAAAACATTTTTATATTTTCTCCTTGCACACATATACACCCTCTAGCCGGGAGATCAAATGATCTCTGTGGTGTTTATTAATAGAAGCCACACTAAAGGAAGATTTTGGTGCTCGGGCAGTATCTCACAGTATCAGAAGTACATGAATAAGGCAGGATTCTGCAAGGTTTCACTGATGCCCTGTATGCAATTACATATTTTTTGTGCACACGAGTATGATGTTGCATGCAGAGCTGAACAACACACATTCACACCAACAGAAACTGCGTAACTAAAACGGGAAGAACTGTAGTACCAAAGGTTAAAGTTGAAATGAAATGCAGCATATTGCCTGGATGATGTCAAATCAAACATGCTTCAGTGCATTTCAGAAAGAAGAAAAAAAAAAACACAACAGCTGCCGTTAGGAAAACCTCTGCATTATGCAGTATTTTCCACACACAAACACCACAGCAACATGCCCGCAGTCAAGTGTTGTGTTGAACGGTACTGTGTGCATGAGTGATTCAAGGATAACAAGACAGAAGTTCCGATGAACAGTACAGTACTTCAGCTTCCTGTTCATGCTCAGGAGTTACAGGAGAATGGGTGGAATTGAGAGACCAGGACCTACTGGGACCCCCATGCAGGTCATTCACTTAATTTTGATGTACATTAAGATATGAGAAGAGGGTAGATTGTAGACACTGCTACCATTTTTGTTGGTACGTAACTTATTTCGGTCACTCAGAACACAATATTTAATTATGCTTGAAACAGTTTAATATTTTTTGAGGAGCCAGGTGATTGACGTCTTTCACACATGCAGCTTTCTCATTCTGGATTAAACCTGTGGCCGCCCATCAAGATCACGTTCGCAGACATGTGGATGCCTTTTGACTAGTGAACAAGCTCCACACTTTGCGCCAGTTTGGAAGTAATATCCTATATTTCCTCAGGGCGCATACATTTTTAATGTAACTTTTTCCAATTCCAATGAACTTTTAAGATGCACATCGGACCAGTGGTACAGCAAACCTGTTTCAAGCATAGACAAGTCTTTTATCTGCCATTTTTTTTCTGCCACACACACTTTATAACAGAATTCTTTCTGTTCCAGGTACACTAGAATTAACAGAACAAACTAACTACATATGAACTACAGGTCATAAAATAGCAATCTCCCTTCAAGCCATATGCATATCTCAGAACAAAGCACGGAACCACTCTATCATCAGTGGCCTTTTCAAAACAAATTCCATAAAAGTAATGTCAAACAAAACTTTTGAACAGTTATGAGTCTTATGTACAATGGAATAAGGAAAGGAATAGCCTACACAAAGTATACCACTGAATTGTCCATTCACATTAATTTTATTTTGAACCACAAAAAACACATTTAATCCACAACCCAAAAGGGATACAAGTTTGAGTCAATTGCATCAGTCACACACATTTACTTTTATTGTTCTTTGTAAACAAGACATCTCATGTTTGTGCAAGATAATGTCATTCATGAGCAACCAGTGTCTCCATCAGCAAGTTTAAATTCTGTACTGTAAAATGTAACTTTTTATTTAATAAAATAAACACACAAAAATAATCAAAACAAAACATGGAATATGTTTTAGTCTCTATGGGTTCTGATATGTGAAGTATTATGGTCCTTGGTGATAAAATCCTTTAGAGCTGGCTGGTGTTCAGGGTATCAGCACAAAAAGATGTATTACATAAAATCAATGATGTACTCTGATAATCATCTGAAGGGGTCACCTACAGAAAGAAGTTATTTATTTGATTTTAAAAGCTCACCCAATAACAAAGTTGTTATTTCATGTCATAGTGGTTTGCTGTTACCAAGTGACACGCTGAATCCGTTCAGCGCCAGTACCTGGTCTGGTTCATTCCCACTGCTGGAACAGTTCTGCATGTGCACGCTTCAGCACGCGGAAAGACATTTAGTAAGCGCCTGGGAAAACACACACACCAGCCCCTCATCCACTAGTGTGTGTGAGAGGATCTTGTAGTGAAGCCAGGTGAGCGTACTGAATTTTGGCACAGAAACCACCCTGGAGGGTTTTTTACTAATAGTTTCTTTTTTTTTGTTCTGTTAATTCTGACTTGATCATTTTAAAATCAGCATCAAAGTAAAGAAAGTGCTGTATGTCCATTACAAGCACCCTTACATGTAGCTTGAGGGTGATCCAGAGGGTGCAATTGATAATCCACAGCAAGTCATGTTGATCTGGGCTGGTTTTCAGCCATATCTGTGGTTCACCCCTGTTCCCCTGCTTCATACTCACATTCTAGGTCCTTCCTCCATTGATTTAGCTCAGGAGTACTTGGTGTTTGAGATCTTCTTCCACAGCAGCGTTTTAAGGTTGTTGAGCACCAGCGAGTGGTGCACCTCCATCTGGCTGGCCAGTCCACTGAGAGTCACACAGGTGCGCAGCTGCTTCTCCAGGTCACCATGGAGGTCATCAGGAGCGCCGAACAGGAGGAAGCCCTGCAGCAGGGCACACACCTTGGCCAGGTTGGGCTGCACCACCTCAGTGTTGCACTGCTTGGCCAGGCGGTCGCAGGTGGCCGTGCAGTCTCGGCCGTAGGTGCAGTCGGCGTTGGTCTCACAAGGACGGCCACGGAGGAAGGCTCGTACCACGGCTTCGCTCACCACGCTGCGAAGGTCAGCCATCTTGCAGTCGTACTTGCTATTGTAGCCCACGCGGCTGGGGCTGGCGTCACACATGTAGAAGCTGCCGTAGGCGCCGTGAAAGACCTCCTCCACGAACTCCAGGAGGCCGATGGTGATTCGGGCCCTCAGGGGCCACGTGGGGGACAGCCAGCGGTTCAGGGTGGAGCTCAGAGCCTCAGGGACGAGGGGCCGCAAGGATGGGGGGACCTCCAGGCTGTATAGGGCAGTGTGGGCCACAGGCTCGGTCACATACAGGTCACCACAGAAGCCCAGTAGGCGTGGAGTGTGCTCACGCTCCTGCAGTGCCACCATCAGGACAAACTCGTTGATCTGAAGCAACGCCCACACAGACTTGGCCTCAGCAAGGGAGACCTTACCGTCCTGGTTGACATCGGCCAGTGTGATGATCCGGCCAACCAGCGAGCTCAACGATGCCTGCTCCCCCAGATTTGTCTAGGAGGAAACAAAATTGTGAAAAACACCCAGATGCAGGATTTAGCTTTTAGTCTGAACGCACCACCCTCCACCTGAAACAAACCAAATAAATAAATCATTTCCACAATGTCTACGTTTGAATGTTAACTATTTGACGGGTCTCTAAAAATGGAGGCGGCACAATAGGTGTGATAATTGCATGCTGATCTGCAAGCAGAATTGAAATTTAAAGCCACACGTATTTAGACCACTGCAGTGTCTAAACTGACAGCTATAGTGTCCAACCTTGGCTTGAGCTTCTAGACTGCACATTATTTTTGACAGAAGACTGGCTTTTAGGATTCTGCCCTCACCTGCTCATGCAGACACAATTACGTTGAGGTTAATCCTTTAAAAAAAATGACTTACTAGTATTGTTTTGCAGATGCTGTTATGGTAGTGTCCTAGTAGGTAACATGACCCAGAAGACCCAGGTTCAAACCCCACTTATTACCATTGTGTCCCTGAGCGTCTCCAGAGGGACTGTCCCTGTAACTACTGATAAAGGGCGTCTGATTAATGCCATAAATGTAAATGTACTCATTTGCACATACGGCAGACATTCTGCATCCCAAATGCCCTGCTGTTAATCGCTGTGGTTACAAGTCATTCTGTGAAAATAAGTGCAAATGTGTGCATGCGCATTGAAATGAAGTACTATGTACTTGAAGGAACAAATTATACAGCATGCAAAAAAATACCTTCTTAAAAGCCTTACATTTGTAGAGCCCTTCATTTGTTTAAAATAAAACACATACTGGTCAACCAGCTCTCAGTGAAAGTTCTATTTGTGAAGACTCTACACATACAGCTGCATTTACGTCTGTGGAACACAGGCTTTGTCATTGGCCTCCATTTGCCAAACAACCTTGCCTCTCGACTAAAAATAAAAGCCTCACATCTTTTATTTTGCAACAGATGTGAGTGTGAATGTTGGAGTACACGTTGGCTCAGCATTTCATTACTTAAATGATATCCATAATTGTAAAACGTTTTGCCAGAATGATAGCAACATTCCTAGTATGTAACACCTAACTTGACTCACAGTGGCTGAACAGTGACTATTCATTTTAAATAATTTTAAGTATAGAGCTTAAAAACTGCAACTTCCATTCTCTGGTTTGGAGGACATTACTTTCAAAATCAAAATTGATATTTTGCCTTATGCCTACTTCAGACCTGCCAACCTTAAATAAATAAATAAACATTAACTGAATCAATACTGTATCTATTTAGGACATAATAAATTGGAAATTAGGAAATAATTAATGAATTATGAATAAAATAAAAAAAACTGATAAGTGCAAAGGATAAAGAACAGACCTTGAAGAAGGAGTGCAGCATCTGTCTGAACTCATCCATGGATGTCCCACGGGTCGGCTTATCAAACAGACTGGCCTCCTGTTTGAAGGCAGTGCCTGGCCCACTTTGGCCCAGTCCTGATTCTTCCACACCACACTTGACAATAACTGGCTTGTCCTTCCACTGGCCACTGTACACCTGAAAACATAAAACAGACACTGGTCCTCAACACCACTAGCATGGAAACAGACATTTTCATAACCTACAGAATCACAAGGTGTTAATTACATCCTAACTGTGACAGTATCGAATGAGGGCGGGCCAAGATTTCAGTGTGTATATGAAATCAGCAAGCAAAACACCCAACTCCAAGTGCACTTATACAGTGTAAGAGCGTACTTCTCATGTGTGTATGAAGTCTCATCACACAGATGTAGTTAGATGTTACATATTTATTACTTCCTACAAAACCATCAAAATAAAGGTCTGTTGCATGGCTTATGGTGCATGCGTGTTTACCTGTTGTGTGGGTGATGTGGATAGGCAGCGTTGCAAGGTGAGTGTTCTATCCTCACACAAGGACTTGCAGGCAGAACCCGCAATGATTCCTCTACGATAGTGATCACACTGAAACACAAACAGATCAAACAAGAATTGATGGACAGTGATTCACGCAGCGATAGATCAGATGCCCATGTTGTGTCTGCAAGAGGGGTGGGATGAATCCAAATCCAACAGGCAAACACTCAGCGGTAAACAGATCCATCTGGCATAAAGTGGGCAGTGGCTCCAGCATCCTTCAAAAAAAAAAATAAACTAATTTATTCTCAGAAACACTTGGGTTTGCTGTGATTATTTTGTGCAATATTTTATTAGAATTGTGGTGGAAGGGTGGTAGTAGCCTAGTGGGTAACACACTCGCCTATGAACCAGAAGGCCCAGGTTCAAATCCTACTTACTACCATTGTGTCCCTGAGCAAGACACTTAACCCTGAGTGTCTCCGGTGTCTCCCTGTAACTACTGATTGTAAGTCGCTCTGTATAAGGGTGTCTGGTAAATGCTGTAAATGTAAATTATGTGCAAAACTGGGTCAAGAAGCTTTCTGGAGACCCTCATTTGGGGTTGAAAAAGTTGGCAACCCTAATAGATATTTACACCATAGATATATACACCAGATGTCACATTCAGCATGCGTCAATACCACAGTCATATTTGGATGGGGTTCCAACCTCATTTAATCACACTTCTCTGACTCTGAAATGCCAGACTTTTGCCTCTGTTTTTGGACCTGCCCGGTCTATAGTTATTTTTTCCCCAATATAAGCAGATAAAAGAGTGTTCATCTTTCATATTAAATATTTTAGAAAAATTAAGTATTTCCTTACTCTGAAAGCCTTGTGCATTAAAAGTGTGTTTTACCTACAATAATATATAAGTGTTAACAATAATGATAAAAATAATCAGGATTATAATTTTGGTCATAACTGTGCAGCCCCATTGCCCAGGTGATGGGTTAAATGCAGAGGGCACATTTTGATGTGTGCACAGTGTTCTGTGCTTGCTGTGCTTCTCAATGACAAATCACTTCACCTTCATGTGTGTGCGCGTATGCGTGCATCTCAAAGCATGCAAAAAAAAAAAAAAAAAAAAAAAAAAAAAAAAAAAAAAATTGGACCACTGTGTGGCTGTTGCCATGGTTACATGCTTTTCCAGGCTACAACGGCACTAGCTGACTAATTAAAACTTAGAGAATGCTCTCTCTGCTCACCGAGGAAGGAGGTTGAACAGTGACCCACCAATACGCCTGCCAGACCCTCTCAACAAATTTCAGATAGACTGTCATACGCGATGGCCTATTACATATAGTCACTCATTAAACATGTTCCCATTCATCAATCAATTAGAAAAGAGGAAGAACAACATGATCAACAAAATTGAGGAAATGTGTCAAATCTATTAGGGAAATATATATATCATGCAATTAAGGGTTCTTATTAAGAGCTATGAATTAATTTTAAACATTGTGAGTATATAGCACAATAAAACATAACACAATATATCAAATAAAGACCATTAGTGTGCCACTGTGTGACTGCATTGTACAGAACCCATCACAGACCATTAAAACAACTGGAGCACTGCTGCTAGACAGTATGCAGTGTGCTTCTGAAATCTCACTAGATGGTCAAAAGTCTGGCCATCTTAGAGATGAAGGCAAAAGTGATCCCAACAAATGCGAAAACAAAGATGTTGTATTACGCAACATGTCTGTCCTCCTTTCAAGCGATCACTCACAGTTCAAGACAGCAGTACAATGCAGGCTGACCCGGAAGCTCACCCTCAGAGCAGCCGTGTGTGAGCACACTGGTGCTTTTGTACTCTGCACAACGACAGTAATGAGAGCACGTATATACGAGAAGGCTACAGGACGGTTGGTGTCGAGGCATCAATCAACTGGGTGCAAAGTGAGGCCATTTCTCATTAAACAGTCTGTAGATTGTGGACCGAATCGGGTTTCACCATGTTGCTCCTGCCCTCACTGCCCTAACTAATTACCAGTACTAGTAATCAGTAAAGCAATAGAACTACCTCTCAAAAGGGTCACCTGTTAAATATTATTGATATTAGTAACATGTCCAACAATGCAATAAAGTTGCAACCAAATCAAGAAAACAAAAATGTTTCTTTCGATTTTAAAATGGACATTTATTAATGGTGATTTAATTCTCAATTATTATTGATTTGTATTTGTAGCTACAAACTACAGCAAATTAAACCAGAGTAGGGCTGTAGTCAGTAGAAATTATAATGTACTGTACACAGAGCAACAAATGTAATACTGAACAAAACAATAATCCTTACGTGTTCTGCTTTTTGGACATGCTAATCTTGCTAACTGGCAAGCTGGTCCAGGAACTTGTTGACCCCTCTGATCTCCCTTTTCACGCAATCTTTGAGGAACCATTCCAGAGTAAGCATGTTTTTTAAGCATGTCTTTTGCATTACAGAGTGTAGCACTAACACAATCTGCATTTTAATAAGAAATTATCCTGGTGAATTTATGTAGTAGCCTAGTGGGTAACACACTCGCCTATGAACCTAGAACCTAGTAGCCTAGTGGGTAACACACTCATCTATGAACCTAGAACCTAGTAGCCTAGTGAGTAACACACTTGCCTATGAACCAGGAGACCCAGGTTCAAATCCAACTTACTACCATTGTGTCCCTGAGCAAGACACTTAACCCTGAGTGTCTCCAGGGGGGACTGTCCCTGTAACTACTGATAAATGTTGTAAATGTGATTTGTTGTGTTGTTACATGCAAGCCAAAAGCCAAACGTGTATTATAAACGTCGTCTAATAAAACCAGGATCAAATCTGATAACTCCTTTAACCTCTACTGAAGCGTGTATGACCAAGAGACACACAGCGCAGTGTGGCTGCATCCCAGCGTGAGGCAGCGTTGCATGATGGGTGCTGTAGTTTACTCACAATGACCATGTGGCAGACATGGCCCCTGCACAGCTCCGAGTAGGAGGAGTACTGGATGTAGAGAACCCAGCTGGCCAGCAGGATGCCCAGCCACACCAGCAGCAGGTACTTCACCTTCACGGCCGGCAGACGGTACTGCAGGGGTATAGAGTGACGGAAAATTAAATAGTCATGGGGGGGAGAGAGTGTCCTTCTGTACGCACACCGACTGCTGACTAAGCTCATAAACTCGTTCTTGCGACTGTGAACGAGTTTCTTCTGTGTGGCTTCACGCACGTCAGTGCGTTGACCAGAAAAGCAAATATATCTTATTCGAATACACCTGCAAGTCGAACTCGCAAATCTTGCTCAGGTGATTGAACGAGCGAATCGGTGGACCGGATGCCAGAATCGAATGACAGATCACGTGGAAAACGAAACAACTGGGACTTGTGTCGTAGATTAACTCGGAATTCACCGTGAAAGCAGACACTTCATTCCTGCTAATGCATTAATTGGGTCGGACGTGGCTCAGAACATGAACACACGACGTCCAGGTTACCTGAAGCCCCTTGGTTAAAGGACAGAACAGCATCAGATGCATCAGTCTTCGTAAACTCCGCGGCATCCTGGCAGGGTGGAAGTCGCCAAATCTGAGATAATCCCCCCTTTCCGCCCCTGCCGGTCACATCACCCCCCCGCCGTTTGACCCGGACGCGAGATGCAGTGCGTCAAGCCTCGCCAAACGCGCCGTTCATCGCCCGGGAGAACCGGTGTTGCAGGAGGGAATAAAAGATGGCTCAGAAGCAGCGAATCCGGGGGAGGGGGTCAGACGGAGCGCAGGAGGCGTGTTTCATAACCCAACAATAAGATCCGAGCCGCGTCCACCAGCGTCCTTGGTCTGCGTAGAAACGGGGAACCGGGCTGGAGACGAAATGCACCCCGATCCGCGAGTCGCACATCGCTGCCCCGCGCGTCTCAACGGCGGCACCGCCGCCCTTCGCTGCTTTGTGAATCCCGATCTCGGCGGTCTGCCGTGTGAACGGGGGTTTTGCGGCTGTGGTCGCGACCGTGACGCGGACTTCGCCGCGGCGGCTGCCCGCGGCTCCGCTCCGCTTTAATAACAGGAGTGCTGTTAAAGGGGAGGCGCTTGAGAGCAGGGTTCATCCCGGCCGCTATTTTCTGTCCGCCGACGTAAAAGCGGCTGCGGAAACCAGTCTTCCGAACGATCGGACAAACAACGGGATTGCAAAGGCTACAGGTTGTTCGCGTTGGCTCAGGACGAAAATTAAAATGCTGATGAAACTACTACCTGAACACAATCATGACCATTTTTAATGGATAAGATCCTTTAAATATGAATTATAGCCACAGTGATTGATGAGAACTCCATTACACAAAAATGTATTAATCTTCATACATTACTGTGTTGAAAAAATGTTCATCAACCACCTCTTTTCAATGACAAAGACTAGATAGAAAAGCTGTCCCCTGCCAATATTATTCATATGTTCTGGCTTTGCCCTTCTTTACACCAGTACTGGACTGAAATATTTGACATGTTGTCAGAATTTGTGGGGAAAAGAATAGAGCCCAACCCACTTGGGGCATTGTTTGGGGTTTTCTCCTCACCTTCTTCATTATCTGTTCATCAAAGGGACATGCTGGCCTTCTCGACCTTACTGGCAAGAAGACTAATTACAACAAACTGGAAATCCTCGAAACCTCCCAGCCAAATTCACTGGATACGAGATATTCTTTATTTTGTTAAACTGGACTTTCACTTAGGGGTTCCCTTAAGACATTTAAAAAGACGTGGGGTCCTTTCCTTGATCTGGTTAAGAATAAGAATTTCCCTTCTGGTCCTGGTTGATACAGTCCGCGTCTCGGTGGAGCTCTGCAGAGGTGGTTTTAAATTTATTTACTTATTTATTTATTTTTGTATAGGTTGATGGTGGGGGAGGATTGTAGGCTGCTTTTTTGTTTCTTTTGGTTTGTTTTGTGTGTTTTTTTTTTTTTTTTTCTTTTTTTTTTCCCTCTTTTTTGAGTGTAATATCTGAATGTGTATGTATACATGTATCAATATATATATTATTTTATCTTGTTTTTTTTTTATTATTATTATTATCTTTTTTCTTCTGTTTGGTTTTTTTTTTTTTTTTTTTTTTTTGGGGGGGGGGGGGGGGGGGGGGGGTCTAGGTTTGAGAGTTTGAGCTGTTTTTTTTTTGACTGACTTGGAGTTACATTGTTTTAGTGTTCCCCTTATTTTTTTGAGCTAAGATAAAAAAATCTATACTAAAATGTATCTTCATGTTCACTGATAAAAATGAGTCACATTATTATATCACAGTTTCTGTTTCCTGTATTTCCCATCTGGTCGCACAGATGACGTCACTTCCACAACACCAGTCGCAGATGGCTGTGAGAAAATGACAAAGCAATTTTGCGACGTACTTTCTTTAAAATTAAGTGGAAAATAAACAGAAAAACATGGAACAAATCTATGCATGTTCCGTGTCTGGAATGGATGTAGATTATTCTTGAGTCTATAAGGTAGCAATAATATAATAATAATATAACCTTTTTTTTAATTACCAAATTGATTTGACTTTAAGAGAATGTGTTTACATTTACATTTACAGCATTTATCAGACGCCCTTATCCAGAGCGACTTACAATCAGTAGTTACAGGAACAGTCCCCCTGGAGCAACTTAGGGTTAAGTGTCTTGGTCAGGGACACAATGGCAGTAAGTGGGATTCGAACCCGGGTCTTCTGGTTCATAGGCGAGTGTGTTACCCACTAGGCTACTACCACCCCATGATTCTATTTTGGTCTGTACTTGTACTATATTGACTGAGTTAAATAGAATTGAATTGACTAAAATATAATCAGTTCTTGTTTGACTAAAACTAGACTAAACTTTTAATGGGTAATTCTGACTAAAATATGATTGACATTTGACTAAATTTGACTAGATAAAATGAGTCTGGACATGACTGAGACTAATAAAGACTAAAATGACAGCTGAATGACAGTTAGGGGACACACATGAACAGGGCCCCGACATCCATGAATGGTAGAGCCAGGACAGGGCAAGCAAGAGTCCAGAGCCACCAGGGAGGAGGACAGAGAAGAGGAGGGACAAGGTGGGAAATAGGGCCTCTGTGTTTGCCGATGCCTGCCTCCTGGATCTCCTCTTGGGTGGACTGTGCGCGTTATGGAGGGGCTCTGTCACATCCGGGTGCTGCTGGACACCTAGCTGGTGCCTGTTAGCCTGATTATTGGGTCCTGATCACTCACAGCTTCTGCTTATTAGGACCCTTTACAAGTGTGTATGCAGAAGACACTAGTCGAGTCAGCATTAACATGGTCACGTTTTTCTGATGTGTCCTGATGCCTTTACCACATGTGTTTGTTTTCTGTTTGTTTTTGGCCATTGTGTTCTTTTCTTTTCGGGTGCATGGCTTCATGAAAAAAGAAAATTATGTTGACATTTTGTGGGACAGCAGGTACAAATCTGCTCATAGTTCGGCTTAGGTCATCACTGGTTCTTCCGACAAGACAATGACCTAAAGTAGTCCAACAGTTCCTCAAGGATACCAAAACCAAGGTCCTGGAGTGGTTCGCACAGTGCCCTGAACCTGGGTTCATATGTAAACTAAGTGGACAATTTTATTTATAGAGTATTTGTTTCCAAAATTGTTGTTAATGGTCATTTTCATGGAGAAGTCAAGAATATTGTCTAATTTAATAAGGGTGGGTAATAATCTTTGCCTCAACTGTACGCTGTTATGGTTAGGAAACAATGCAACATTCATATATTTACAGCAATATAAGATAAGATAGAAAAAAAATCATAATAATTAAATGAAAAGCATAAAAGATGGAAAACACAGCAGAGATTAATAAGACACAGTATATAGATAGTTTCCCTGAAAAACATATTGGATATTATTTAAATTATTTAGATTTAGAGATTGCTTCTGGTGAGAGAAGGGGACAGCCAATAATTTCTTAATTGGTTTTAATTACTTCCTGTAGAGCTTTCAGGTCTGTTGCAGAGCAGCCAGTATACCAGACTGTGATGCCATATGCCAGGATGCTCTCAATGGCAGAGCAATAAAAAACTCCATTAACTGTATATCTAAGTGTGATCATTACAGAAATTAATTCCTCAAACCGTGCCAGTGGGGCTGTTGTATCAATGGAAGTAAATATGCTGCCCTTGTAGTGAGTAATATGGTGGAGACCCCGTCATACTTGCCTCGAGTCACTATCCAAAAAATAATCCCTTTGTTCAGTTCCGCCCAGGACCTGCTGCATCCCCAGTCATCCAGGGTTTTTAGTCAGGCTTACTTCAATGCAGGGAACTCCCAAGTTCCCAGAGTGAAGATGATCATTTTTCTCACACAGTAACACTCTGTCTCTTCCCGCCCAACTGTCCTCTTTGCTGCCACCTTATGCTGAGAAGTGCTATAGCCCAGTCCACACACCAATTGTGCCAGCCAGCAGAACTTGGAGAATGGGACATCTACAAGCCAACTGAGTGCTGGTTAGTTTTCTACTACAGTCCCTGACCAAAGTCTTGTCTCTTATCTATTTTTTAGGAACACCTGCTATTAACCTTTTTTTCATTTATCAATTGGTGTTAGAAATAGCTCGTATGAAAAGCTAAAACCCAACCAAATTATGTTTAATGCATTGAAATGTATTAGTTTCACTAAAAAAAGATCATTTAATCAAGTCAAAAGTTTTGTTGCCTATACAGAAATTGAACAAATTTACTGCAAATTCAAAAATATGTCAGCAAATTAAATAGTGGTGTTGTGAGATCCAAATTTAATATCTTGTATGGCTTCCATGAGCTAGAAGGACTGCATCCATGCGGTTTGGCAAGGATTCATACAATTTATTGATGAAGTCATCAGAAATAGCAAAGAAAGCAGTCTTGCATGCCTCCCAGATTTCACCAATATTCTTTGGTTTCATCTTCCAAGCTTCCTCTTTCATCCGACCCCACACATGCTCAATGATGTTCATGTCTGGTGAATGGGCTGGCCAATCCTGGAGCACCTTCAGGAACTTTGATGTGGAGATGGAAGTATGTGATGGAGCACCATCCTGCTGCAGAATTTGGCCTTTTTTATTGTTGGGAATATAAAAGGTAGCTAAGATTTCTTGGTATTTCAGACTATTGATGTTGCCTTCCACCCTGCAGATGTCTCACACACCCCCATACTGGATGTAACCCCAGACCATGATTTTTACGCCACCAAACTTCACTGTTTTCTGGGTGAATCTCGGATCCATGCAGGCTCCAGTACAACTGTGGTGTAATTCAACAGAAGATTCATCTGAAAAATCCACCTTCTGCCACTTTTCCAGCATCCATCCTTTTAGCAGGCTGTGGGCCAGGGACTTCAGGTGACCAGGTCTCATGGAGCTCTGCTGCAGTGGAACATGGGCTGGCCTTGGATTTTCAAGCCAACAAATGGTCCTTATTGTTATTATTATTATTATTATTATTATTATTATTATTACAAAAGCTGTTGGGAATAAAAGGAGCCATTTCTTGCAAAACAATCTTGGTTATAAATATATTTCAGTGGCACTTGAGGTCAATTTGTACACAAGCGACAAGACTTTTGTCAGGGACTGTAGTCACTTTATTTGTTTTCATCTCTGCTTTACACCAATGAGGTTTGAAGCAAAGGAAAAAAAGCACTTCATTATGGTGGTGTGTTCACGCACACACATAACCTGTGCCTCCATCCCACATGGCCCCGTTCTCAGTTTTGAGGCCGATAAGGAACATATATTTTGACGTAAGACATATTAAACGTAAGGCATTGCACCAATGCTGAGCAATCCCCACTGCATACACCAGACGGCACCACCAGAGATGCTGTCTGCTCACCTGTCAGGGTGGGAAACGTGCACAGCATCACCCAGATAAATGTACCACCTGCTACAGTACCAGCGTGGGACCAGAACGTCAGCATGTGTTTGAAGAAACGAGAAACCCCGGTGCGATTGGACGCAAGGAGGCAGGTAAGTTTAATCTGCGAACGAGAGCTGAACGAGGGAAGAGTTGAGAAGTAAGGAGATGAACAGGATCAATCTTACTTCGGTGAGGTGGAGAAGGAGCCGAGTCGAGTTGACGAATGCCAATCAATGACAATCAACTGAGCAGCTTGCAGTGGCCATCTTGCCAATTTATGGGAGTCACGTTACCTCATCTCCGTGTTGCTCCTGGTCACATGAATGGAATCATGTGACAGTACCCCCCCTCCTCCTCCTCCGCCGACCCCCGATGGCCCTGGATTTGAGTCGGTACGCTTCCAGTACTCAGTCACCACGGAGGGGTCCATGATGAAGCGACTCGGGATCCATGAACGCTCTTGGGGCCCAGTGCACCAGATGCTGGACCCCCTGACCCCTGCGACAAGAGTTGATGATTTGTTCTGCTGCAGGTCGTGGAACACTGGACGGATATTGGGTGGTAGTTGAAGATGGTAGGTGAGGGGATTCAGCCGGCTGAGGATTCGGAACGGCCCGATGTACCAAGGGGACAGTTTGTGTGACTCGGTCCGGAGACAAAGATCTTGAGTGGACAGCCACACTCTCTGTCCCACTCGGTAGCACAGTCGGTGTGGGTGTCACCGGCCATATTGGGCTGACATCCAGTGGGTGGATGTGACAAGGGCAAACCTCGCTGTTCTCCATGCGTTTTGGCATCATCTGATGGGCCGATGGGAGCCGAGCTGCGGGCACCTGGTGGGCGAAGATGGCTGGTTGGAATCCGTAGCAGAAGAAACCTGCAGGTTATGGGCCAGCTCCATCCATGTAACCTGGCCAGGTGCACTGGTGGTCCAAAGAGAAGCAATGCAGGGATCGTCCAAGCTGCGTGTTGGTTCTCTCCACCTGGCCGTTGGTCTGAGGGTGGTAGCCAGAGGGTAGGATTTGAACAAGGAGATGGCTGACATGTATTTCAACCAGCTTTTCTGATTTATCGTCTAGATGGTCTATAATGTCAAAAGAGAATAAAAGGTCTAAGAGAAAAAAAAGGATTAACCTAAAGCAAATTCTATTAGTGAAGATGTGTGCTCAAGGTGTCCTGGGACTCTTGAAGTGCAGGATCCTAAGCAGAAATTAAGTGTGATTAAGAAGTGGTCTTAGAGATCTGAACCATGGGAATGGACATTTGGGTTTTCAATTACCACACCAAGATTTAGAACCAGTTCAAGACAATGTCCACAGTTAGTGGGGTAGGGCCTGGAAGACACAAAGGAATCCATAAAAGATGTAAAAGCACTGTTTAAGGGACCATCCAACTTGTCTATTTGAACATTAGTCAACATTAATCCACAACAGGTTTGGTCAAGAAATGTGAAAATTCATCTATAAATACAGAGTATTGACCTGGGGGTATGTAGATAATACCCAACTTATATCTAGTGCCAGTTATGATGGCTATACATTACATTGCATCTTCAGCAAATTACTGACCCTGACATCACAGTGTAACTTTTTAATATCCTATACATAGTAAAGGTTGTTTTATGGCAACTTTAAAAGTGGATGTTAGTCAGCAACAAATTAAATTAATATTAGGAATAAAATTACATCCAAAACAAACTATATTAGTAGTTAATCGTTATCATTACCAGTGCCTATTACTCATGCTGTTTGCCACATATATGTATATATATGCTTTAATACTGACCTGCGTCATGTCCATAACTTCAGGTCTACCAGATATACTAGGT